>NC_056524.1:249786214-249838688 GCF_019175285.1 Sceloporus undulatus
AAAGCTGCACCGCTGTGGCTAGGGCTCCTCTTGGAGGATGCAAAAAGGAACCACTTTCAAAAGCTCCTTTTTACGCTCTCTGGAGGCTATATTGGGACCACAGCATGGGGTGGCTGCGGCCCCAATCTGGATAGGAAAGGGGCAGCTGCATGCCACCCATCTGTACAGCTCCTAACTGTGCTCAGCATATCCTCTCCAACAAATTCCTGATATACATTGCATAAATTTCTTATTTCAAAATAAAGAGAGATAGTTGGACAGCTACCTGCTGGTGATGCTTAACTGGAGATTCTGCATTGAGTGTGTGTGTGTGTGTGGGGGGGGGGGTTGAACAAGATGGTCTTTTCATCCCCTTCCAACTCTATAACTGTATGACCAAGATGGTATAAGGTCTGGAAAGGAAACCCGACCAGAACTGTCTTAAGAAATTGAGCATATTTCTCTTGGAGCAGAAAAGAGAAAGTGATATGATAGCTATCTTTAAATATTTGAAGGAATGCCATGTAGATGACTGAGTAAACTTATTGATACTGCTCCAAAGATTAGGGCAGGAGCCAATGTATTCAAATTACCAGAAAAGAGATTTCACCTAAACATTTCACCTAAACAACTTCTTTATGTTTAATAGCCATTCAATAGTGTAACAGCCTGCCCTCTGGGGTGTGTGTGTGTGACAGACTCTCCTTCTTTAGAGGTCTTTAAATAGAGTCTGGACAGCCATACCTCAGTAATGCTTTAGCTGTACAGTCCTACATGACAAAGGTTTGAATTAGATGGTCCTTCCAGTGCTACTATTCTATGATTCTATGCAATGTGACATCACTGTACTGCTCTTAACACATCCAAACACAACTGATTGCAGAAACTGAGTGGGACCTGCTTAGTATTTGGCAAAATGGCCACTGTAGAACACTAAGCAGGTAAGGCCAGAAATGAACTCCTTGAGCCCTGGAGAACCACTCTCCATAAATGTTGACAATACAGGGCTAGACAGAGCGGTGGTCTGACTCAGTATAAGACACCTTCCTATGTTTCTCTAGCCCGCCGTGTCTCTCAAAAAGTTTCCAAAGCTTTCAGGGAATCAAAGCCAACACAATATATCACTATCAAAGGCTCAGAGAGGAGCAATGGGTGACAAATGGTCTTCTTCAGTTCCTGTGGGGTCAGAATAAACTAAGGTGCCATTCCCACTTGGCAGACAAAACGGATTATATTGGCGCAATTCTGATTCGGATTATGTTCCGAGACTAATTCAAATTTTTTCCATCGTTTCCATTACGAAAAGGGGCAAATTACCTCGATTTATTTAGGCCCTGTTTTCATTCCCATTTATTTTAAATCGCTGTATTTTAAAGCGGAGTAATTTGCTTCCCCGTTCCCATTTGTGACTGCAAGCTGTCAGTCAAGCGCGTAGGCTTCAGACGTCACAAGTCTTGGGTTTTTTTTTGGGGGGGGGTTGGGGCAGCCAATGAAAATCGGCTGCATCCAAGACTATTCTGTTGTGTCTCCCCAGACTAGAAGGAGCCTCTATTCGTCCTAAACCCCTTGCATCCAAGGCTCTTCTGTGTCTCCCCATATTAACTGCCATAACTCAGTGCTAGGGAATCCTGGGAATGGTAGTTTATTATGGCACCAGCACTCTCTGACAGAGGAGGAGAAATGTCTCACAAACACAACAGTTCCCATAATTCCTTAGTACTGAGCCAGGGCAGGTTAAGTGTTCTCAAACTGTATTATTTCTACAGTGGGTTTTGAACTACAGAATGAGGTTTTTTTTCCCAAAATATAAAAAAAGTGTTACTTTATCATTTACTTTAAGAAATACACACACACAAACACACACGTGTGTGTGGCGCATATACCTATGTTTGAGTGTGTATTGTGTGTGTATATATGCATATGTGTGGTGTGTGAGGATTCAATGTAAACATGTGGGTGAGATATATATATATATATATATATATATATATATATATAGTGTGCATGTGTGTTTGCCAAATCAGATCAAGGGGGAAAGGCAGCGGGCTTCAGTGGGGAGAGACTCTGCATCTAAAGCACGGGCTTCACAAATCAGATCAAGGGGGAAAGGCAGCAGGCTTCAGTGGGGAAAGACTCTAAATCCAAAGCCCAGGCTTGACAAATCGGATCAAGGGGGAGAGGCAGTGGGCTTCAGTGGGGACAGACTTTGCAGCCAAAGCCCAGCTTGGCAAATCAGATCAAGGGGGAAAGGCAAGCGGGCTTCAGTGGGGACAGACGTTTTGGGGAAGAGAGAAGAGAAGGCTCGATCCCCCCCTCAGATCCCTGGGTGTCCAGGCTCTTCTGTGTCTCCCCAGATTCCCTTTGGGAAAGAGAGAAGAGAAGGCTTGATCCCCCCCCCCTCAGATCCCTGGGCACCCAGGCTTCTCCTGTGTCTTCCCATAGTTCCTCTGGGAAAGAGAGAAGGAGCCTCCATTCCCCCAAATCCCTTTGCCTGCCCCATTGCTCCCTGGGCTGTCTGTGGGGCGATCAAGCAGGTATGTACTTCAAAGCCCATCTGCTGCTCAAGCGCTCAGGCTGAGGTGAAAAAAGAAAAAAATAATAGTTAAAAATGGTGTTCAATGGCTCTCCTCACACATCGGTCTATGAATATGGAGCAGAGGGGAGGTTGCAATCCACCGGGGTAAAGGCTATGCGAATGGAAGAAAATGGTGCTGGCGATGCAGAAAGAGAACAAAGAGGGTGACACCCCCAGGCCAGCCCCTTGAACGCTGCTCTTCCCATCTCCAGGTTCCCAAATCAGATATCCTTTCGTTACCATTCATTTGCCCCAAATCAGACTCAGGAGGCACAGGAAACCTCGCTTTAAAACCACTGTTTTTTTTTTAAACCAATTTATCGACCTATAATTCGGGTTTTCCTAGATAAATCGAATGAGATTCGAATCTCAGTGGGAATGATTTCAGAGCAATCCAGGTCAGATTCATGCTCAAATGGAAATGATGCACCCATGATTCGCATCCAGACCCGCGTTATAGGCCAGTGGGAATGACCCCTAAGTGACCCAAGAAATTATGAAAAACTGGCTGTGTAAGTCTAAACTCTTTCCTGGGGCAAGCAGGTGGTAGACAAATCTTGGGCATAGTGACTAATTCAACTTAATACTGACTGAAATTAATAAATTACCCATTCCTAAAATATGAATGTAGAAGAAATTTCTTTTGTGTTTATATTTCCTTTCAATGGCTTTGTTTCAAACACAGTAAAACACCAGGGTGAATCTAGGAATTCCTGCAGTATATCAAATAGATTCTTCAGTCCTTGTGAGCAATATGTCGATTCTCTAACAACAATGGCAATTACTCTTTTTGACTTTACCATGGCTCTCAGTGTGGTGTCTTTCTGATTAATTAGACAACATTTTTCAATCAAGAAGTAATTTAAAACACCCTTTAAAGTTCTAACAACTAATGTACAGTAGGTGCCACTTTAATTACAGTTCATCTTGTTCATGTTTGACATGATATGTGAATTTTCAGCTTCCCTTTTGAACATCATCCAGACTTCATTGTCAGCAATGTTAGCACACTAGAACAATTAGTAAAGGAACCCTGAAAGACTCATTGGCCCAAATCCAATTGTTAATCCCATACAGAGTAGATATAATGAATGGATGGAAGTTGCATAAATTTAAACATACCAAATTTCCTTTGAATGAATGATTAAAATACCCTAGTTTTTAACCTTTACTTTACCAGAGGCCTCCTTTAAATAGACTTAAGATTTAAAACCCTAGAGTGTAAAGCTGGCAGAAAGGAGGGGGATTTTGACAGAGGCAGGATCCAGAGGAAATGCACCACTGGATACTGGTTCTTGTATTTCTGCTGTCTCATACAGCAAATTGTCTTGGTTGTTCTTGGCTGTACAGTACTTACTGTACACCTGGAATTGGGATAGTTGGGGTTGACTTTTGCTACTCTGTTTCAGGTATCAGCTGCAGCAACAATAACAAGTTTTAGATTGCCTTTGACAACTGATAGAGACTGCAACTTCTGTTAACATTTACCATCCATTAAACCTTCCTTAGAGGTGCTGGAGTGAAAGCAAAGACTTTTCACTTGCTTCTGACTACCAATTTGTGGCTGGAATAGATTGAGCAGCAGCACATAGGCACAATCAACCCAGCTCTTGTCAGGGATGATGGGAGTTGTAGCTCTTCACCTCTGGCTCTAACTCACCACCTTGTTATGCAGCGGTGCTGACCAGCTTTGGTCAGTGGTTAATGCTTTTCTTCCAAAGCAGCAGAGTTTCAGAGAATAGGCTGAAGACCCTGACAAACTCTCCAAGCCTTCTCACTCTTCTTCCTGAGATGTCTCCAAACTTCTCCAGGATCCTGCTGGCTCTTGTATCTTCACTCAAGACACCAGACAACTCAGTAGTCTTATATAAAAGATCTACTTTATTCTACTATATACAAATACTAATGCCCTCACAAACTCTACAATCTCCAATATCTCCAAAACACTCCAACTATCCACAAAATACATTGGCAAACATTGCAATTATTATAGCCATTGTTAATCACCACCCACTTAGTCAGTTTCCACCCAGTGGGCGTGTACATTCATTTTGATTGGTTCACATAGTTCAACCCATACTTAAGAATTTTATCATTTCACCTTGTACACTTAATGAATCTCAGGTGTTTCCAATTGTACATTCTATAATTCTGTCCTTGACATTCAAGATTTCTAAATTACATTAGCTTTTTCACCTGTGTGGCTTCTTAATTGCTCTTGCTTAGTCATTGTGACTTTCACATACATGTTTTATTTCTACTACTGTATGTCCCATGTTGCATTTTCCTTAACAGCTTTTGCCTTGGCTCCTATCATGTGGTCATTCCACTGCAAGGACAGACACCCATTCTAGATTTTAGGAGAGATGATTTCAGTAAACTTAGAGAAATACCAAGGGTGATCCCATGGTCAGGAATACTAAAAGAGAAGGGAGTTCAGGATGGATGGGAGTTTCTCAAAAGGGAGATACTGAAGGAACAGTTTAAAACAGTTCCAGTGAAGAAGAAAAAATGGGACTTGTCTCAAGAAACCAGACTGGAGGACTAATGAACTTTCAACTGAGCTAAATTTTAAATGGAACATGTATAACAAATGGAAAAATATGGAAATCATTAAATAGGAATTCAAACAAATAGCAAGCACATGTAAGGGTAAAGTCAGAAAAGCTAAAGTGCAGAATGAACTCAGGCTTGCTAGACAGGTCAAGAAGGGCTGGCGGGAGGGTATGTCAGTAGCAAAAGGAAGTGATAAAGCCACTGCATGGAAAAGATAGCAAAATGCTAACAGGGGACAGAGAAAAGGCAGAATTTCTCAACACATTCTTTGCATCAGTGTTCTCAGAAACGGCAAAGGGTGCTCAACCTGAGGAAAATGGAACAGAGGACAGAATAGGGGAAATTCAGCACAGAATAAAGAGATAGTACAGGAATACCTTGTTTATCTAAATGAATATGTCTCTAGGACCAGATGAATTAAATCCAAGCAGACTGGAAGAGGGCAAACATTGTCCCCATCATCATAAAAAAAGGGGGAGGAGGAAGAGGGGATCCCAACAATTATAGTTCAGTTAGTCTGACATCAATACCCGGAAAGATTATAGAACAGATCATTGAACAAAGAGACTGTGAACATCTAGAAGGCAATGCCATAATCACAAAAAGTCAACATAGGTTTCAGAGAAACTAGTCATGCCAGACCATTCTGATCTCTCTTTTTTTATATATATAAAATTACCAGCTTTCTAGGTAAAGGGAATGGTGTGGATATATCTTGATTTCAGTAAGGCCTTTGACAAGGTTCCCCATGACATTCTGCAAATAACCTTGTAAAATATTGGTTGACTGGCAGAACCCAAAGGGTGCTCAACAATGGTTCCTTTTCATCCTGGTGAGCAGTGACCAGTGGGGTGCCACAGGGTTGTCCTGGGCCCAGTGGTATTCAAAATCTTTAGCAATGACTTGGATGACAGAATTGGGAGCATACTTATCAAATTTTCAGATGACACCAAATTAGGATTAGTAGCTAATACCCAAGATGAGAGGATCAAAATTCAAAATTACCTGAATAAACTAGAAAACTGGGCCAAAGCTAACAAAATGAAATTCAACACTTAGGCGGAAAAATGAACTGCATAGATATAGGACTGGGCTTAAGGAGATTACATATTTTTGTAAATAAAGTTTTATTTGTTTGATTCAAGAAGGACACGCCTGGACTTGAGTTAATACCACGCTACTCACATTACAAAACCCAGGTGGCAGAGATGGGATAACAAAAGTCCCAAGCGCCTGCCACAATAGAAAGGTGGCATCATTAGGGGGAAGGTTGACTGAATGGGGCCTTCACATAATTGAGTGGCACAATAGGAAAACTTCATTACACCCCCTCATTCCAGTCTCTTATAAAGTCTATGTTTTCCTTTCCCCCTCATATTCTTCACCTTCATCTCACTTAATTCCCCCTGTTCTAAACTACTTTATGTATTATCATTGTCTTCCCATAAACCCCTTATATTCCCCATGCCCTTCCTTACCCCAGTATTAGTTCCATAGCATAAGGTCAGAGCTTAGTGTTGTGTGACCCACCTATTGTTCAGTAAAACCTATGGGGACAAAACTGCAGCATAACAATAACAGACAGACTTTGTGTCTGTGCCAGCTGATGCATGTCTCCCTCCTGTCATCTGAGAGTGAAGCAAGTGTGGCAGCCCCTGAGCAGGTTTGCTCCTGCCCAGTTTCACCACCAAGATCTTGTAAGCGAGGAGAGGATTAGGGTGGTGGGTATGTTTAGCCTGGAGAAGAGAAGGTTAAGAGGTGAAATATTTGAAAGGATGTCATATTGAAGATGGAGCATGTTTGTTTTTTGCAGCTCCAGAGAATAAGACTTGGAGCATTGCATTCAATTTTCAAAAGAGATTTCACCCAAACATTCTGACAGTAAGAGGTATTTGACAGTGTAATATTCTGCCTCAGAGTGTGGTGGAGTCTCCTTCTTTGGAAGTTTTTAAACAAAGGCTGAAAGGCCATCTGTCAGAGGTTGCTTTGATTGTGTATTCCTGCATGACAGGCAGCTGAAATTGAGGGCTCTTGAGGTCCAACTCTCTGATTCTATTATTCTATTCTAACACTCAGCATTTTGGCAATTTGTATGGCTCCTCTGCCATATCAGTTTTTAGGCAGCAACATGATGGAGGCCAACTAGAAGATGGCAGCTACTGTCTCACATGTACACTCCTTCCTAGATCACAATGGCACAAGTAAGTCTGAGGACCTGCTGCTTCTTGTATCCCTGCTCATCTACTCCTGCAAATGCCATCCAGTCCTGTCTAAACAAATGAAAACAAAATCAGGCCAGTAGTTATAACAGAAACATTGTGGTTTGCTCATACAAAACCCATGAGAAATGCAAATGAAATTTTCTTTATCTTGTGTTGCAAGATAAAGGAACATGTGCATATGAAGCAGCAAAATGGATAATCTTCTCAAATGAAGAAGTAAAGTCAGATCCAAAGCACTTTTCCCCCCACAACCCCAGTCTGGACACTATACTTTTTCTATGTTCCCAGGTGCATGGAGAGTATGCATATGCATAAACAAGAGTACTTCAGAATTTAACAATGAATGCACAGAGGACAGACATGGTCAACCCCCCTCTTCTAACAACATGTTCATGCAAAATGGGCTTATTTAATGTCATCAATCAAGAGACATAAAATCCTATTGATTTAATGTAGGTATCATTGTTAATATGTATTGCCTAGCTGCAATCTGGCTCTTTATGGCTTGAAAATGTTGAAAAATTCTTGTATACAGAACATAAATCTTTATTGGAGATACTGTATCTGGAAAAAAATGTGCCGTAAAATTACTGTTAAGCATTTTTAGTAATTGGCAACACATTCCAAAGGTCAGCCATTAGCTGTCTAGGAGGTTGAGAAGTGCATTGTATAGTCACCAATTTATTCCAGGTTTTCTGCCTGAATGCAAATGGATATCAAGCATGACAGCTGAGCAGCTTTTTACCAACAGTTAATGTTCTGGAATTTGTAAAGACATTATGACTATCCTGACCTCATCTTTAATGCAGTCACACAGTTTCATTTTCAAAATTCCAAAGAGTGATGTGTTAAACAGATGGATCATTTCTGATGTTTCATATTAATGGTTTTGTTAATGGCCTCTTCTCATTCTGTTGTTATTGATGCATCCTAATCCCATCCTATTAACCAAAAAGTCTTTAACAATCTAGAGACTATTGTATCAGAAATTTCATCAGTAATTACTGCTGAACTGGGCATTCTGTGTTGCATTATCATAATGACTGTGGGCTAGGTATCAGTGGCAAGAGAACCATGCCATTTGGATTCTTTTATGGATTTATCTGCACAAAATGTTATTGTCTATCAGGAATGAAGCAAACCATTTTAAAGAGGAGTTTTGATAAGGGCTATAGATTCCCATTTGGTTTAGCAGATCAATTGTTGGACATGAAACAGAGAGAAAATTTGCATTCAATGAAATCCAGATTCAATTGGTTGAATGTAATCTGGATGGAAAACTATTTATGCAGTCCTACTTAAGTTTTCATAGGACTTTTTCACACGGTGACCTATGTGCTTCCATCCCAAAAATGGTTAAAGTGTTGGTATCCCAGAAAAGCAAGCAAATGTGCTAATGATTGTTGCACAGAGCACAACAACGGGTTAAAAGCACATCACTTAGGCAAGAAAGTGAATAGAAAGCGAATTTGGGTTTCAGACAGATGAGGACAAATCATCTGATAGCTTGGAAATAACTTTTTTGTGCATGCTCCACAAGTGCATACGCACACATGCTCCAGAGAGAGAAGAGAAAACGGGGAGGAAAATCCTCTTTGCCCCAGAAGCTGTTTCAGAGGAAGGAAGGCTAAGGTTTCTCTTTGCAAACTCCCATAAACCCACACACCCACCCACACACACACACAGAGAGAGAGAGAGAGATGAGGTGGCTGGTTCATAAACCTGCCTGATTTCAGTGAAGGGTGAAACTCCCAGATGCCCTCCTTTTCGAGGACATATCCTCCATTTCTCCCTCCTGTACAGGAGGAATTCCAAAATGTCCTCTTTCTTGCTCTCCCACCAGCTGTTCTCTGTTGCAAGAGGAGGAGACGAGACACATGAGGGAAAGAATTGTGTGTGTTGTATGTGTGTTGTGTGTGTGTGTCCCTTTAAGAACAAGGCTGCCTCCCTCTCCTCAGCACAGCAAAGGAACCATGTGAAATCTGGGAACTGGGAGAATTCGGCATATGGTTTTCAGACTGCTACAATTATGTGAAGAAAGTGAATTTGTGACTGAAATGGAAATGAAAACATGGCAGTTGTGCGAAAATGCTTATTCCCTGGTTCACCTCACTTTTTGTTTAGATTTAAACCGGTATGTGCACAGCGTTGCCTGAAAAGCAATCGTGAAATTGTCCTCCCCCCCTTTTTAATTTTTTAATTTATTTTCTATACAATACAATACAAAAAAACAACATTAATTTAAATTCTTACTTTTCTTCTTCTTCATATAGGCAATTCAGTAATTAATCAAATTACAGATTCATGATTTGTATATTATAAATGTCCATCAATTTCTTCTTAAGCTTAAGAAGTTATTAAGGTGAAATTGTCCTTAATACCCTGGATAACCCTGCAATGTGACCAGTTTAACCTGCCAATTTTCCCCGTTGAAAAGATCCATAGCATTGCATTTGAAGAGAAGTTCTATCAATTTACATTAGGAAAAAGCATGATTAGCTTGTGATAAAATACTATCTGGCACTCTCTCTCTCTCTCTCTCTCTCTCTCTCTTGCTGAATGTTCCTGTGCCATTTCCACAGTCTTGACAGCTTGTGACAACCAAGTTAAGAAGGAACAGAGAATATCTTACCTGGGATTTCCCCCTTGGGATTTTCAAAGTATGTGCTAGGTATCTTTCCTATTTGCCGTACAAATAAAGAGACAAATCTTTGGCTTGCACTGACAACAAAAGAAAAATACAATAAAGTTATTGCAATTTATTAAATGTGAGAGCATAGTGTTGATGGGGACTGGTGAAGGAATATGGGTGTCAGAAGGAGCTCTGTTCCTTACTCTCAGCCCCAAAGAAACTGACCTGGCTATCCAGCTTGTATGTGTTCTTTGGAAAATCCCTCATAATTGAGTCCAAAGCCTGCAGGAACAGCTCAGGCCCTGTGGGATACTTAAGCTGCAAGGAGATGCCGCTTGCAGTTGCTGCCCAAGAGCAGCTAACTGGCCCTTGCCCCTTCCTTCAAGGATAGGGAACTGTGTGCTGGTTTTTTATCACTCCTTGCGATCCTTCTTGAAATCTTGTGAGGGAAGCAAATCTTAACTATTACAGTCTTTCAAAATCATTTCTTCCAGTGCAGATTGAGGATGTCAGACAACTGCAGAATACCTCCGCCGTGGCTGAATAAGGAGGAGGTCTGATGCCACTCTTCAGAACCACTTCATAGAAGGTGAAGCCACAGTTGTGGGAGGGAGAACACTATTAACTGTTTTGACCGGTAAATAGCAAGGCACTTGTACACTGCTGAGACAGTCCTTAATGCCATAAGTCTTGAGTAAATCTCTCAAAGACAAGAAAAAACAACTCACAAAACAAATAAGCTTTCTTCAGTCTGTATAGGTAAAATCACCATCAAAACCACCACATACCCCCCTCCCAACTGTCTCAATTTGGCAGGGACAGACCCAGGCCCTATTAAGACACTGGGTTTATTATTATTATTATTTTTACTACTATCCAAATAATCTCACTAACATTCCAGTTTTGTTGTTCACACTATTTTTTTGTCAGAACTACATCTATGTGCATCTCTATGGGTTCTGTTACTCACACGTCTCACTATTCGAAGAAAGATGGAGTTGATGATGCAGATGTATTCAAAGCATATTCAAGGCATACAGAGTTTTATCCCGGTTTATCCTAGACCTACTCACATAGGTTATTCACACAGCTGAGAATATGAATCTTTTAGGAATTTTTTTTTTGGGTGGGGGGAGGAACCTGAAATAGATTATCCCATGCTAAATAGGTTTTTTTTTCACACACACCCCACCCAACCTAATCAGATGCATCTGAAATGCATGCGAACAACAGAGATTCAACCCCCTGTATATTGGGATTATTTTCACTATCTGAATACTCCCTCATGTAATCCACTGCCATCTCACTTCTTCAGTTTCTTTTAAAATGTCCCAGTGGTTTGTTGGGTTTTTTTTTTTTTTTGCCTCCCCTTACATCCCCCCCCCCCCCCCTGTCTTCATCTGATTTCAATTGTTGCAAACTCTCCACTGCACACAATTAATTAAGCAGGATGACAGGAAAGGAGGGGTAGACTCTCCCTTCCCTGTAGCCTCACGCAAAATCAAACTGCTGCAGCCTCTCCTAGCTTGCATGTCTTTGTTCATTAATAACTTTTTCCATCTTGCCAACATTTTGATGTGGCTAGGCCACACATCTCCCAGTTTTGATTTGCGAAATGGTAGATGGTACCTCATCATTAACATCAGTTTTATTTATACTCTGCCTTTCCCCTCAGATTGGGACTGAAGGTGGCTTAAAATTCAAACCAACTACAATATATCTGAAAGCATACAAAAGTCAAAATAAAATGAGATTAAATTGTTCACAATATAAAGTTTAAAGCACAAAGCTAAAACACTGTTTAAAACAGTCCTGTAAACACAATACAAAATTAATATTCCATAATACCTACAGCGTCAGTTCAGATGTGTAGGAGACATTGATTCATGAGAGGAATGCTCCATGGAAGAAGAATTATGAGACAGGAAGCTCATAACAGCTCATAACTGATAGGTTACCCTGTAGAAGTTTATGGGTTAGATATATTGGTAGCAAGTGTTTGCTTGCCCCCCTCAACACACACACACACACACACACTCCTCCTGAATCACTCTGTATTTGTTTCTTCTGTCTCCTCCATTAGATCATGTATTTGACTATTCAAAAATAAGTTGTATGTAAAGCTACTTTTAAAACAAGACTAAGGCCCTGTACAGACTGGCACTTTTTGCCGGCCTGTGGACAGAGTCAGGGCACAGCATCCTGACACTGGATGCCCTAACTCTGCCCCCAGGGCATCATGATGCCGCACACCATTCTAGATGACAGGTGGCATCATGGTGTAATTCCAGTGCTACATCCAGATGATGCAATGTTGAAGGGGCACCATACAGCTGCATTCCTGCAGCTATGGCACCCTTTGGACAGTGCAAAAAGGAAACACTTTTTGCAGCTCCTTTTTGCGCCCTCCAGAGGCTGGATTGGGGTCACGGTGTGAGGTTGCGATGGCCCTGATCTGGCCAGGAAAGGGGCAGTTGCATGCTGCCCCTTAAGGATGGTCTGTATAGCCCCTAAGCCTGCTTCTTTTTTATATATATATATAAAATCTTTATTAAAGTTTATATACATTTTTTCTTTAAAGAAAAGAGAAGACAAGTCCGTCTTGCAATACAGTAATACAATAAAACATATCGTCAAATAAGCTAAACAACTAAACTAACCCTATATAAAGATGCACCTTGAAGATTACATTTAATGAATCAATTAATGTCTCTACTCTTCATGTTTCCAAAAGAAATTTCCATTTTTGTTTACATTGCTGCAATGTTCTACCATTTGCTATCATAGATAAATTATCCATTAATGCAACTTCATGTATTTTTGTTTCCCATTCTTTTACTGAAGGACCACGGGATTTCTTCCAATACTTCACATAGACTAGTCGGGCAAAGGCTGCTTCTTTTCTTGGCATTTCTTGGTATGTGGGCATTGGGCAGGTTCTTATTCATCTTCTGACTTACTATTTTGATTACTCTAGGGATCGCCCACTTTCTTTTGCATTTCTCAACAAACAAGACAGGCTGATTGAACACAACAAAAGACGGCCGCCCGACTGAGCGGGCAGCGTGTTGCCACCGGAGCGGCGACGCAGGCTCGGTGGAGTGCCCCAGCATGCTTTGCTGGGGCGTGCTTGCTGGCGATTGGTTGCTGGGGAGGGAAAGGGAGGTACTTCCGCCTCTGAAAGGCCGCTCTAGGGGGCAGATAGTCTCTCTCTATGGTTGCCTCGGTCCTCCAAGGCGACCGATTGGTTCGGCTGCTCTGGGGGCGGGGCGACTCCCTTCCCAGCAACCCCCTGGGCATGGCCTATTTAGGCCCAGTTGCCCAGTGCACGGTGCCATTTGCTGCTTGGCTCTCCCACCCGCCCTCCGCCAGGGTGTTGGTGTTTGTCACAACTTTGGGGTGGCAGCAGAGGGTCTGGATCTGGTGGTCATGGTCTATATGGTTGCATAGCACTGTATCGGGAGTCCCTATGGGACACGGGAGCGATGAGGACATGCGTTGTGGCCTTTGCGGGGGCCATAACGTGACACCGCTTCCCGGTGACTAGGGGATTTAATTTGAATGCAATCACTAGGTTGCATGGATATGAGAGGGCGTTCCATCAGCCCCTAGCTCATCCCGATATCTTGCTGATATATGACTGGCCAGTATCTTACAACAGCGGGTTGTACGATGATCCAGACCTCATGCTTTTGGCCAACCCTACCTTTTGGCTGCTGGTTTTGCGTGAATAAAGTTGTGGCCTTTCCTCCACATATGGATCATGTCTTATTGTGGTGCCACCCTCCCAGGCAACACAAACAATCCACCTATGCTACTACTTAGAATCATAGAATCTTAGAGTTTGAAGACACTGCAATGATCATGTAGTCCAACCCCTGGCCATGTAGGAATGTACAGTTACATCACTTCTGAAAGATGCTGTTCCAACCTCTGTTTAAGACCTCCAAAAAGGGCAATCTATTCCACTTTAACACAGTAAAGATATTTAAGTGGAATCTCTTTTCTTGTAATTTGAATCCATTGGTTCATGTTCTAGTCTCTTGGTTTACATATATGTTCTAGTCTCTGGGACACTACAAAAAAAAAAAAAAAAAAAAAAGCTTGTTTCATCTTCCAAATACCAGATATTTAAAAATTAATTTAAAATAGTTGTCACGTCACCTCTTGGTCTTCTCTTTTCCAAGCTAAATATACCCAACTCCCAAAGTTCTTCCAGTTTATCAATATTCTGCTGGCATTGTGGTACTCTGAACTGGACACAATATTCCAAGTAAGGTCTGACCAAAGCAGAAAAAAGTGGCATTACAATTTTCCTTAGTCTGAACACTATGTGGCCTAGAATTGCATTGGCTGTTTTGGCCACCACATCACACTACTGAAATATGGTTAGCTTCTGTTCTAGAAAGAACCCCATAACTATTTCACAGGTACTGCTTTCAGAACAATTGTCATACATCCTACTTTTGTGCATTTCATTCTTCTTGCCTAGATATAGTGTGTGTTGTGTGCTTTCACGTAATTTCTGACTCTTAGCAACCCTACAGTGACCCTGTAATGGGGTTTTGTTGGCAAGATTTGTTCAAAGGTTTGCCATTGCCTTCCCCTGAGGCTGAGTGAGTGTGACTTGTCCAAGGTCACCCAGTGGATTTTATGACTGAGTGGGAATCGAGCCCTGGTCCCCAGATTTGTAGTCAAACACACATTTATCTCTGTTGAAATTAATGTTATTATTTTTGCTCAGAATACCATTCTGTCAAAGTTACTTTAAATTCTGATCCTGTCATTTGAGGTATTAGCTGTCCTTATATGCAAATTTGATAAGCATGTTGTCCTTTCCATCATCTACATCATTATTAAGATGTTGAACAACATGTGACCCAGCACAGGCCCCAGAGGCCCCATAATAGTCACTTCTCTCCAAAATGAAAAGTAATAATTGGTGAGAACTCTCTGGGTTCAGCCGTTCAGCCAGTTACAAATCCATCTAACAGTAGCACTGTCTAGCCCACAGTTCACTAGCTTGCTTTTGGTATTATCCAGAATTTAATACATTTTCTTTTCTTTCTTTCTTTTTTTTATTTAAAAATAATCTTTACATATATGTACATACACACACAAAAATGTAGCTTAGACTTATTCTCATATCCCCCCATACATAAACTTATTCCATATGCATCCGGTACCACCTCCCACTACTATATCAATTAAGGTTGTTGTATTTCCAGCACTTCTAAATTACATTTTCTATTGCTGTAGATTTCACAAATATATGGACACACTACTTGCAAAAATGTACACACAAAAACATACACACACTGTGCTTATCTGGTTACAGCAGTTGAATGTGAGATCCCAGCTTGTTCATTTGCCACATAATGATGAATTACATTATGACTTATATTCTCATATACAGGTAATACTGTATAATTGTCTGCAGGACAGGGGGAGCCCATGCTTTCTCTAATACACAGCAGCTGTAGTTTTTCTTAAACCCTCTCTCCCCAAATAAAGTAATTGTGGATCAAATGGGGCTTTGGATCCTGCATATCTGGACAAACTGCAGGAAGTATGAACACTATTAATATCTTTCTGTGGGAGAGTTCAATCTCCATACTGTATGGCACTTTCCTGCTGGTGTATCTTCTCTCCACTGACAGAAACTCTGTCTCAGACATATCCCAATCTAACAGCTTTTGGATCTGTCTGTTAGAGTGGTTCTGCAGATCTGGATTTGAACCATTATTGGTAAGTTGCTTTGAATTTAATGGGAAGGTAGTATAAACATATTTTAAACAAATCAATAATAAGTAAAAGCAATGACAATGCAGCCAGAATGTATCAACAGCAGGGCCAAAAATGGGATAAAATATATCAGTAGTAAAAAGCTAAGAGGAAATACTTTTCTCTCTTAAACACACAGAAACACATAGCATCTTTTAGTTTTACTTTTATTGCCATGTAATCCATCCCCATATGGAAGATGAATGCAGCTGTCCATGAACAGAGAAATTTGCAGGGGATTTGACAGAATCTTCTTGCCCATCCATTTATTCTTTGGCACTGCTGGGCAGATCATTACCAAGAACTGATTCTGATTACCTGTGTGTCAGCAAGCTTTCTCTTATCCAACACACATTATTTGCAGTTTGAGCTTGAGCAAGTTTAACTTGGTGCAAGATACAGCTTGATAAGAGAAGTTCATCTAAGTCTTTCTTCCTTTTTCATGGTCTGGTTAATTTTGGCCTTTAAATATACAGTTTGATCTAATCGTTAGGCAGGCTCTAAAGGGCTACACAGCTAGTGCTGCAGGTTTTTAGTGGTGAGACTGAGTTTATATTTCTTGAAAATATAGATGCTCTCCATATCCGTGGATTCCTTATGTAAGGATTCAATATTTATATATTCCAAACAAAACAAACATTGATTTTGCCATTTTATATGAGACACCAGGGACTTGAACATCCATGCATTTTGGTATCCACAGGAGGTCCTAGAACCAAACCCTAGTGGATATAAAGAGCCACTATATGAGATGTTTCTGTTGAAAAAACATTGGGAATTTTCGGAGAGTGTACAATGTCCTGTGAGGATTCCTCCTATTAAAAGAAATTATGAATGCAAAGAATCTTGAGATATTTGGAGTAGCTCTTTTGGATCTTGGATCCTATTGGTTAGACTCAACTAGAATAGAGCCACTGAATCAACTGTTGAATGGTGCTTCAACACATTGATAAAAACCACCGATGTAACAGATTTATCACAGTAGAAAAGCCCAAAAGTGCAGTGGGCTGAGTCCTGGACTTGAAATCTTGGAGCCTAGTATTTGAATCCCCACTTGGCCCTAGAAATCCTCTGCATAATCTTGGACAAATAATGCTTAGCCTCATAGGACGAGGCAAAGAAATCTTGTTGAAAAACCCCTATGAATGGGTCGTCATATATTGGAGTCAACTCGAAAGCTTATAACAACAATTGTACTTGGGGGTACAATAAGAATCAGGCCATTGTGTTATATATTATAGTCTGCCATCTAGATATGCAATATTAGTGGATGGTTAATACTTCACAGCCGATCGAAAATCTTCTTGGTCTTTTTCCTCTCCTTGAGAAAAAATAAGCACATAAATAAAGATGTAAATAAAAATTAGGGTTGTAGGAATGCATGAATTTTGAATACAGTACTTTGTTGAGTCTACCTGAACTGAAGTAGAAGTTTTATAGCAACAAAGTGTAAAGATTCAGACTATGCACTTATTTTTTGCCAGTCTTTAATTAATGAAGTGCATACAGCTCCATTACTCCAAATTATTATTTTCTCATTTTTAGTAGTGTTAATTATAAACTAATGGTTAATCATTTTGTAGTGTTTTTTTTAAATGCAATCATTTTAAAATTTTCAAAGCAGGATCAAAGAGAAAAGAGGAAATTAAAAATGAAGTTTTGCTATGTACAAAGAATAATTAAACAATTACTACTACACACTTGTATGTTAGACCAAATTACTGGAAAACCTCAAAGAGTTTTAAACACCATTTAATAAGATGGAAACTAACATGCACGACAAGTGGCAGAACATTTGAAAAGGAACCTTAATTGATAATACCTCACAGATAAAAAGGACTATAATGAGGTTTTGTGTAGCATAGCTGTAAATAAGAAAAGTCTTTTATTTTCAAAAGTATTGTGTGGGTGGTTGGACCAACCAAAGAAGCCAGTAAATATCAAGGTGCATAAAACTGAAATAAACAATGGTTAAATGGAAGAGAAGAGAAGAATGCAGTTTATGCTTGCAACTTATAGAACTAGATCTATAATTTTGCTAAAGAAAGAACAGAACAGATTGATTTAGCAACAAAACATTTAGCTTAATGTTGATAACAATTACTAGTCACCTGGATTTATCCAACATATGAGAAGAGGAGTACTTTGTTGTGCACCCTTCAGTGTGTTTCTTCTCACTTGGAAAGTAAGTGCATCTGAAGGGGACAGATTCCTGTTGTCATGAAGACTGTCCATGCACACAAGATGCCTGAAATTCCAGGGAACATGTTTCATGTAGGGAGCCTCCATGTATAAAAATAAACCTTCCCTTTTTGTGTTGCTGTTGTATGCCTTCCAGTCACTTCTTTCTTATAGTGACTGTAAGGCAAACTTACCATGGAGTTTTCTTGGCAAGATTTGTTCAGAGGGGAATTGCCATGAGGTTAAGAATGTGCAGCTTGCCCAAGGTTACCAATGGGTTGCCATAGCTGAGATGGGGATTTGAATTCTGGTCTCCAGAGTTCCAAACCACTATGCTATGCTTGTTCTTTGTCCTCTTTAAATGTGTTGCTTTACCATGCGAGGAAAGTGATAATGGTCTACGTGCAAGCCTGCTCTACAGTAAAGAAAACAAGTTAAGTAATATCTGAATATAGCTCCTGTATATTATATTTCCATGTCACACAATTTCTAAACTACTAGGAAACCATTACTATTAAGGAATACATGCTGGAAAAACATATGTTTTTGCCAAATGTTGATATGCTATGGTCTCTTCAAACTTGATCATTCCATACAGATGGTTTTGGTTGCCAACTGAGAACAAGTAACATGGAACAGTAGCTCTGTGATAGCCTCAGTTTCACGGACTTCTTGTACCTATTCCAGTAAACCATCACCTTGGGTCCATCATTCTGCCACTGATAGCCATTCTACCACTGACAGCCATGACATGATAATTTAACAATTTTGGGGGGCATATATATATATATATATATATATATATATATAGGCATGAGGCACAAATCTTGTCTGCATCTATCTCATTATAGCAAGCATAATCCTGCTTGTCAGAAACTACTATTCCAATACATGAAACATTGGCCTGAGACAAACCATGATTCTAGGGTTCGGGAGCACGTGGCAACTGCACATATGGATGCTGCCATCATGGCAGCCTCCCATCCATATGGGGGCTGCCATGATGACACCATAATATTAGCAGAAAACCTCCCAGACCTGGAACAATTACTAAGGAAGATCAAGGAAGAAAGTGAAAAAGCAGGCTTACTGTTGAACATAAAGAAAACAAAAATAATGACCAAGGGGAATCTACACAAATTCAACCCTGAAATTGAGGAAATAGAAATAGTAAAAGAATTCTCCTAGTTGGTATCAAACACTGGTAGGAACAGGGACTGCAGCCAGGAAAGGAGAAGAAGATTAAGAATGGGGACGGCAGCTAGGAAAGAACTAGAAGAGATCCTAAAATGCAAAGATATACAACTGAGCACAAAAGTTAAAATCATACAAGCCATTGTATTGCCTATTATCATGTATGGATGTGAGAGCTAGGCCTTTAAAAAAGGGAATAGGAAAAAATCAATTCATTTGAGATGTGGTGCTGGAGAAGAAGTGCTGAGGATCCCATGAACAACCAAAAAGACAAATAAATGGGTCATAGAGCAGATCAAGCCAGAAATCTGTCTGGAAACCAAGATGAAAAACTTAGGTTATTGTACTTTGGATACATCATGAGAAGGCACAACTCACTGGAAAAAACAATAATGCCAGGAAATGTAGAGGGAAGTAGAAAGAGAGGAAGGTTGCATGCTAGATGGATGGATTCTATTAAGGAGAGCATAGGTGTGAATATACAGGAACTAAACAGAGTAGTGGAGGACAGGGGTCTTGGAAATGTCTCATCCACAGGGTCACCATGGGCCAAGATTAACTCAAGGGCAGTTAACAACAACAATAATCTGGCAATCCCATTATGTGACTTCTTGTTATAAACTTTCCTCTTTCAATTGACTGCTAAGTTAATAGAGAACGTTTTCACTTCACACCTCTTCTTAAATTGTCCTGTTTTGTAAATGAATCTTAGTAATTCTATTAGATGACAAGAAAAATAATATTTGGGTCTGCTCCAGACAGTTGTAAATCCTGGCTTTTTTTCAGGCACCACAGTTGGAGTGTGCTTTTTAGAGCAGCAAGCATATCAGGTCATTTGATTAATGGTGATTATTTCTCTTGTACATGTGGTTAGAAGGCTCAGGTGCACTAGTCATTTTATTGCTGACACTTCCAGCATCTCAGCTGCTACAAATATGGACAAATGGGTGTAGACTGGAAAATGACAACATTACTTATTTATCTGCTGTTTGACTGACGTCTTGGATTCAAATATTTAATGCCTGTACATTGTGCTCATTTTTATTTAATAACATTTATGTACAACAATCACCTTACAGGACCCACTGTTTCTCCAGAACTTGGGATTATTTTCATCCTGATCTTGTGCATATGTACATTTCAGGAAGTGCCCTTGATTATAGTGATATTGGAGGTATGCACAGTACTGGATGTTTAGACTATGGCTAAAATCCTACATTGAGGAGAGAGAGCATAATTTGACATTTTCAGAATTCTGCAGCAATTCATAGAATCATAGAATTGGAAGAGACCACAAGGGCCATCCAGTCCAACCCCCTGCCATGCAGGAAATCTCAATCAAAGCATCCCCTTCAGATGTCCATCCAGTCTCTGTTTAAAGACCTCTAAGGAAGGAGACTCCACTACACTTCGAGGGAGTTTGTTCCACTGTTGAACAGCCCTTACTATCAGAAAGTTCCTCCTAATGTTGAGGTGGAATCTCTTTTCCTGGACCTTGCATCCATTGCTCTGGGTCCTAGTCTCTGGAGAAGCAGAAAACAAGCTTGCTCGCTCCTCAATATGACATCCCTTCAAGTATTTAAACAGGGCTATCATATCACCTCTTAACCTTCTCTTCTTCAGGCTAAACATCCCCAACTCCCTAAGTCGTTCCTCATAAGACATGGTTTCCAGACCCTTCACCATTTTAGACGCCCTCTTTTGGACATGCTCCAGTTTTTCAATATCCTTTTTAAATTGTGGTGCCCAGAACTGGACAAAATATTCCAGGTGGGGCCTGACCAGAGCAGAAATAATAATAATAATAATAATAATAATAATAAATTCCGCTTAATCACTTGGAATCCAAGCGTATTACAATGATAAAACAAGATACAGTTAAAATTCTAAAAAAAAACCCTATCCCTTCCCCCTAGTATAAAAACATAGTAATACTAAAAAGAGATTAAACCAGAGATATATTAAAACAATAGTATGAAATCACAGTTAAAATCAGTAGAAGATTTGTAAAAAAAGAACTGTACAGCAGGGGTCCAGATAGGATGGAAAAGGGGATGGAGAAATGAGGAGAGAAGTGAAGAATAGAGTGGAACTATTACTTCCCTCAATCTAGACACTATACTTTTATTGATGCAGCCTAAAATTACATTGGCCTTGTTAGCTGCCGCATCGCACTGTTGACTCAAGTTCAATTTGTGGTCTACTTGGACTCTCAGATCCCTTTCACATGTAGTGTCGTTCAGCTAGGTGACACACATCCTATATCTGTGCTTTTCATTTTCCCGCCCTAAGTGCAGTACCTTACATTTCTCCGTGTTGAAATTCATTTTGTTAGCCTTGGCCCAGTTTTCCAATCTATCAAGGTCATTTTGAATCTTGATCCTGTCCTCTGGGGTATTTGCTACTCCTCCTAATTTGGTGTAATCTGCAAATTTGATAAGTATGCCCCTGATTCTGTCATCCAAGTCATTTATAAAGATGTTGAATAGCACTGGTCCCAGGACAGAACCCTGTGGGACCCCACTTGTCACTTCTCTCCAGGATGAAAAGGTGTCATTGTTGAGCACCCTTTGGGTTCAGCCACTCAACCAATTACAAATCCATGTAACAGTTACGTTGTCTAGTTTGTTTGAAAGCATGTCATGGGGAACCCTGTCAAAAGCCTTACTGAAATCAAGATATACTATATCCACAGCATTCCCTTCATCTAACAAGCTGGTAATTTTATCAGAAAAAGAGATTAGAGTTGTCTGGCATGACTTCTTTCTCTGAAACCCGTGTTGACTTTTTGTGATTGATAGGGTAAAAAGAAGGCTAAATTAAGGGCTAAAGGTAATAAATGATAACGAGAAGCCATTGACAATTCAAAGTTGCTATGTGACAAGAAATTGCCAAACCTAACTGTAAGAGATGTGTGACAAGGGATAACCAAAATTGCATAGGTAGTATACTGGACATTCGCTGTACGGGAAATTTCTGTCCTGCGGTTAGACTAACGGGAAATATATAGGGGAGGGGGAGACATGGGGGACAAGGGGGCACATGTTAACTTGCTAGCTTGCTGATGCTACACTAAGGATTGCAAATATAGACTTGCTTAGGTTGCTAGCTTAAGTTGCAAAAACTAAGAATGAGACATGGTGTAATTGTCTGGTCAAACTGAACACTTGTGACAGCTTGTGGTTTCTGTGGTTTTTGTGTATAAAGGAGAGCCACCAGCCTACCTTCGAGGCTGGCTCTTCTTGAAGTGATTCAAAGGGTCAGTCTCTTTGCTATAGCAAATAAACAGCATATCTGAGCTACTGAACTTCTGGCTGTTGTCTCTGTCATTGTAAGTTTACTAATTATTGATTCCCGCCGTAACATGATTATGGAATTGCCACCATCTCACTAGTGAACTGTGTCAATGCATAATCAAATGTATAATCCGGCCTGTAGCTAGGGGAGGGCAAGTGGGTCACTGCCCCAGGGCTCCCAGCCAAAGGGGGTCCCAAGGTAGGGTTGCCTAAAAAACATGCAGCAGCAGGGCCATCGGCACACATGCGTGCCATCGCAGCCACCAGGAGGAAGCCGGAGGGAGCTGCTGCTGGCTGCTGCACGTGGCTGGCCTGGGCTGGGGGAGAAATATGGCTGAGGCACTGGTGGAGGCCCATAGTGCTGCCACCCTTCTGGCCTCTCTACAGCCCGAGGAGGATGTGCCCTTGAAGGAGGAAGAAAAGAAGAGGAAAGGAAAGGAAGAAGAGGAGAGCCCCTTGGGGAGAGAGGGAGGGAGGGAGATGGCGTCTCTTGAAGCCAAGCTCCAGCAACTCCTTCCGTTGTTGTTGTTGTTGTTGTTGTTGTGTGCCTTCAAGTCGTTTTGGACCAAGGCAGCCCTATCCTGGGGTTTTCTTGGTCCTCCTCTCCTCCTCCTCCTCTTCTTCTCCTCCTTCCTTCTTCTTCTCCTCCTTTCTCTTTCGCCTTCCTCCTCTTGATGCTCTCCATCTCCTTTCTCCTCCTTTCCCCCTTTCTCCTTCTTCCCCCCCTTCTCTTCTTCTTCTTCTTCTCCTCCCTCTCCTCCCGGTGTGTGTGTGTGTGTGTGTGTGTGTGTGTGTGTGTGTGTGCTGGAGCGTGGAGGGCTTTCTGGGGCTTGCCTTGGGTGGGTGCCATCAGGCCCTGGCTAGAGGAGGCCCAGAGCCCTCCTGTCTGTTGAAGCCCTGCTGTTCTCCCCCCCACACACACACACACACTTTGCCCCAATGTGGCTCCCTCCAACAAGACCCCTGGGGAGGCTCTTCCCAAGGGTCGGGAACCTCCTGTGTTGTCGCTTCATCATCAGGTGGTTTTAGTGTCAAGCTTTGCCATTGCCTTCCTCTGAGGCTGAGATAGTGTGACTTGGGTGTGTGCAAAAGTGTGCATGTGTATGTGTGTGCATGCGCCTTCAAGGGGTTTTCTTGGGAGGTTTGTTCAGAGAGGGTTTACCTTTGCCTTCTTCTGAGGCTGAGAGTGTGTGACTGTCTCAAAGGTTTTCTTGGAATATTTGTTCAGAGGGGGTTTGCCTTCACCTTCCCTTAAGGCTGAGAGAATGTGACTAGCCCAGTGGGGTTTTTTAATGCCCAAGCAAGGGATTGAACCCTGGGCCTCCTCCACCACTGCCTCCTGCTGCGCTTCCTGAGATGCATTTAACCTCAGAGGTGATCCAAAATCTTCATGTCTTGGAATTCAGTTTTATTATTATTTGAATGAAAGAAGTTGGCAGCATGAGCTTTCCAAAAGCCTGCTTCCTCAGATGCATTTAGTCTCACACATGATCCAAAAACTCTGTCTTTGAATTGTATTATTATTATTATCTGAAAGAAAGAAGTTGGCAGCATGAACTTTCCCAAAGCCTCTTTCTTCAGATGCATTTAGTCTCACAGGTGCAACAAGATCTCTATAACATAGGGATTTATATTAATTTTTTTTTAAAAAAAAAGTTAATGTTTTTAGTTTTTAGTTGGTTATGTCCTCCATTTTTATCGAATGCCCCACTTTTTGGGATAAATTTTGTCCAACATTTGACCTACATTTTGGTCTAAATTTTGTCCTACAAATTTTGGGTTGGGCATTATGATTTTATGATTTTCGTTTGATGTAACTGTTATGGATTATTTTATGGAACCCGCCTCAATCCATAAGAGAGAGGCGGGTTAATATAATAATAATAATAATAATAATAATAATAATAATAATATTTTCCCTACATTTTCCCCAGTTTGGTGGTAGAGAATTATGGCAACCCTACCCCAAAGGAGCCACACGAGCCACATCATCGACATGCACCCCGTGTAAACAGTGGCGTGCCAAGATGGCACCCGCAGTGCACAGTAGGACTCGGGACATTAAAAAACATAGAGCCCCAAATGTACTTTCTGCCCCAGGGCCCCTAAAGGCTTAGCTACGGGCCTGTGCATAATGTGCACTGATGTACAGAACATGGTGTGTGCAGCACACACCAGTGTACAATACATACCCATGTACAATGTGAATCAGTGTGCAATCATGTACAGAGCACCGTCATGCGGAATTTATGAGGATGCACAATGGACCATGTGTGTAGCTCCACTTCTCACCTTTGAACTGAATATAGGGGTTCAACTACAGACTGAAACAGCCAACTGCTTCTGTAGGTCAGCTTATATATATGTAAAACATCAACAGGATTCTAGCTACGTTAGTGTCTGGAGCTTGCAGTTTAGCTATAATGTGCACTTTTGTCAACCATCTTGCATCCATTTTCTGATATGGCAATCCAGTGTTTCTAGACAGCCATTACAAACTTCACAGGGATGAAAATAGTTGAGGGAATTATTCCTTGTTCTTTGTACCACTGGTATGAAGTGTTACCTCTTTACATTCAGAAAACTGACCTTGTATAATTAATGCTGAAAAAGAACATTAGATAGGTTAAAGAGAGAGAAGATGGATGGGAGAGAAAGAAGTAGATAGGGAAGAAGATAAAGCTTTTTCACAACCATTTATTGTATAACCTTTTGCATTTTTAGGTATACACTTCATACATTTCTATATATGCACCTGAATTCTGGCAGTGTGATTTGCATTTGGACATTGATTACCTTCAATTTTAGCCCCTACTTTGTTTTTCTTCAATCATTCTTACTCACTTCCTCCCATCACATTATAATGCCTATGGTCCAAGGCTCTGCATAACTGTTGTGATGCTTTGCACTTGTTTTAACTAAGTGTAATGTGTGATAGACAGAGAGGGAAGCGGGGGGAAGACTTTGTGGTTTAGTGGTCTGAGTGTTGGACTATAACTCTTGAGACCAGGGTTTAAATCCCCAGTCAACCATTTGCCCATACATGCTCTCAGTGTCAGAGGAATGCAATGGCAAATCTTCTCTGACCAAATCTTGCAAAAACAAACAAACAAACAAACAACAACCCTATGATAGGTTCACCTTAAGGTTGCCATAACTTAGGAATGAATTAGAAATGAATTAGAAATTAGAAATGACTTGAAGGCAAACAACAACAAACAGGAAATGTGAAGGCATGTATGTGCACACACTCAACATATAATTGTTCTCAGTAAGTCTACTCTAGCTGAGATTACTAACTATAATTCAGGTCTTAAGTTCCTATTTCTATACATCTTCCCTCTTGTGTAAAGTGTGTTTGAATAAATTTCACAAGTTTATTTTCATCATGCACTTATGTATAATTCAATAGAAGAAGGTGGTGAAATACCAAAAAATAAGCACACATGTCTCATGATACCAATCTTGCGGAGAGTACATTGGATAAACTTATAAACTACTTCATTTAATGAAAAATTATTTGCCATCCTTACATTTTCTTGTGACAGTGTTCCAGAACTGTTCCCTCCCCCTTCCTTTCCCCTCTGGAAAGTGATGGAAAGGAGTTACGGTCACTCCTCCATTTTTGCAGGAAGTCTGTTCTGCTCCCTGTGAAAATGAAAAATTGCCAACATTCAAGCCCCATTAGCTTGAATGGCATTGTATGCCCGGGGGCACCCATGGATGCTGTGGTGACTTGGGGGGCTTTCCCTGGAGCCCTTGGCGCCCTGTGCGTGGCCCTTTACTCCCAGGGAGTCCCCTCTTGTCACACTTTCCCCTCTAGGAGCTCCTAGATCTCCATTCTCGCTCCCTGTTGAGCGGAATGAGACCCCTTGAGGTCCTAAAGCCGCGCTGCCACCACTCAGTGAATTATCAATGAACTATATTTCCCAAGCACACCCTGAGACAATGAACTATATTTCCCAAGCACACACTGAGACTTGCTTGAGAGAGAGATCTAGTTTCCTTTCTTGCTAACCCACAGCAATCAGTGACCGAATAAGGCACGTGTACAGGAGTACAGAGATAGCAGATGCTTTTAAAAGAAAGAAGTTTATTTTAAAAAGGGATAGAATAGGATAGAAAGAATTTATAACACTCTTGCAAAGCCCCTTTGCCTTGCAGGTCAAAGAACATAGTTACAGAATTCATTCCAGGCAAGCCATTGTTGAAAATAACAAAAGGCCTAAACGCACTAGCTAACACATTCCTAACTACTCACAACAGATGGGATTTGTAGTCCTTTTGAGTTCCTGGATGCAGGGAGGGCCCCCTGGCCTCTCGACCTGCATTCCCTTGAGTCTGTGTCTCCCAGACTCAAAGAGACAGCATCTGGTTTCCCCCTCAGGAGAGGTTCAAGGGAGAGACAAAAGACCGCATGGCTGCACAAGTCCTTTTAAAGATTTACCCTAGAAAGTTCTTGAATCTCGCGGTCCTACTCTCTGATTGGTCAGTTCGACCTTACATCAGCTATGATGTCACAGCTCATTAGCATGTGATGTCATCTCTCATTAGCATGTTCCTCCTCCCAGATTAACCCTTTGTAGTTCAGGAGAAGTTCCCAGATGGCTGGAGACCCAGCCATCACAGATGCACACCCATTTTGTCTCCCTTTGTTTGCCACCCGTGAATGGTTGTGGGACAAGGACTCCAAGTCTGCAAAAACAAAGGGACAGCTGTATATATTATCTATTTCCACTCCTTCTTTGCTTAATCCTGAAAGTTATTCGCAAGAGAGAAGGTGTTCATATATTTGGCTGCAATCAACATGTAATTTATTCCTCAGTTAACTGGTTAATTCAAGAAAAATAAAATGGTTCCGGAAAAAAGAAGCCCTGAGTCATAACTACTGCCACACGCTCTTTAGGTTTGCTCATGGCTTTGAAGAGAAAAATTGTGAAACAACTATTAATCAATAGTTCATCATAAGCCTTGTTACAGAGTGATCTCAATTTGAAACTGGAGACAAATGAAAATAACATAAAAACTAATCCCTTCTATTACAGATAGGAAGGATAATCTGTAATATAAGACAAATTGCTCTCTGTCTTAAAGTACAAAAGTCTATCCGGTGACAAATTAAAAGGAACTTTTTTTTGGTCCTGCTATAACAGGCTTTCAGTCCAGATAAATACATACAACACATGTTAAATTTATGTCATGTAAAATGTATTGCCAAAATGGACAGTCTCCCCACCCATTTACATCAAACAAAATGACTGAGATTCATTTCTGGTACTAACAAACTTAGTGGACAAGACACTTTTAAAAGGAGAGAGAGCAAGCCAGAGTATTACCACAGGACCAGACTAACAGTGATCTTAATTGATATTTTTTTAAAAAAACTTGCTTTAAACTACCCACTATTGATCCAAAAATGTTCCAGTTCTGCAATAAGAAGGCATGGCTGCTTCTGATCCAAATTCTTCTCTTTCTCTGGATGCTATTTCCACCTGAATAGCATTACTACCATCACTGTGAAAGTGGTATTAATGTTTGTTTGTTTTATATAATGTTGGGCACAAATAGTAGATGTGGTAAATGAATTGGAAGTAGATTATTGGTTGAGTCTCATCCTCAACTCACTCACCTAACGTAATAGGGACAAGTACTGAACACAGACACAGAGCCCACAGACCAGATATGAATCTAAGCCACAAATTCATATTCTTGTAAATAAATGCCCTTAGCAGTTAATGTCTGGTTATGTATTCATCCTGCACACACATTTTCTACTACATTTTTTCCTATTCTTATTACTGTTATTATTGGTTGGCATTCTGTATTGTACTTACAGATTTGTAACCTGAAGCTGCAGAACTGTAATATTTACTAATGCTTATTGTGTGTCCAAGTCGTTTCCAGCTTATAGTGATCCTAAGGCAGACCTATCATGGGGTTTTCTTGGCAGGATTTGTTCAGAGAAGGTTTTCCATTGCTCCCCGCTGAAGCTGACAGGATGTGAATTGCTCAAGGTCACCCAGTGGGTTTCATGGCTGAACTCTGATCTCGTAACCTAACTCTCAAACCACTATGCCATGCTGGTTCAGACAGAAAGATGCACAGGAATTGTGTGCTCCTCCAGATGTGGCTGTACTCTGTTTTAATGCTACATAGTCACAATCATGCCACTATTGCTAGGATTTAAAATGAAGTCTGTTAGCTTTGGAGATACCTGAACCTACCCCTCCTCTTTCGATATCAAAGTTGCTCTAAACTCAGCCTCCATGATCCTAATATGGATGCCATTAGTTGCAAGCAAGCAGGTCATGTCGCCTAGCTTAGGAGTCACCAAGAGCATTTATGTTCTGGACATGTCGCAGGAGGCAAGGAAAAGCCTGGCAATGAAACAATAGGATGGTTCCAGTTAGAATAAACAACTCCATCTACCTGACACTGTAAGTTGTCTGCTGCAGGAATACACCCATTCACACCCCCATGTCACACCTTTGGAAGACTCTATTTCAGAGTATCATCTATGCATATCAAAGATTTAGACCATTTGGCCACATCATTTCTCTGGACTTTGCTCAGGGCACAACATTCCTGTAAATTAGGAGACCTTTCCTTTGCTAGTTGAATTTGCAGGCAGAGGTGCTGCCAGTTTTTACTTTGCTAGACCCTTTTTTCACTCACAAAATTCTGGTGGCCTGGGAGTGATCGAGTTCCTATTTCTCCTGTCCCGGAACATCATCAAGAGGAGCATCATCCAAACAGGTGCTGTATCTCCATTAGAAGGCCTTAATCTATTTCAAGATAACACCTCTATTTTTCAATTCTTGTGTTCCTGTGCGAGTGATTGTTAAGAGTGTGTGTTGGTTTTTGCTCTGTCAAATAAAATACAAATCACTGGGGATTTGCCTCTGTGGTTCTGTGTGCCTCCGACCTGGGTATACATAGAGAGGATCCCAGGGCTCAATAACCCAGCCATTCATTGAGCTTATATTTATAATAAAAATAAAATAATAATAAAACTTTAATTTATATCCTGATTTTTGTTACCACAATCAAAGCAGTGTACAACTTTTAAAAAATACAATATATTTAATTCTCCTAGAGTGAGCTATTCCAAAAGCAAAACTCCTGTCCTGGTTACAACTCCCAAACCTACTTTACAACCACCTGCACCAAGAGATGAAAAACAGATCAGCTGGAGATCAAGTCATAAAAGCGGGATGTTTCTACAAGACAGTAAGTGAGACTGCAACAATGAGAGGCAGGAACCTTGTTGCAATTCCTTGTAGCAACCTCCCTCACCAGTGAGAGGGAGTGGAAACACCAACCTCCTGCATCCCAATATCCAGTTTTGCCATGGTTTTGGGGGCGGAGGTTTCAGGCCAGTTTGCATTATTTAAATAACTATGGAATGTGTGTATAAACTCTATATGTATCACAACTAAGTAGGTGATGTAGACTATGGGCCCTTATTGTTATTATTTCTGATTTACATACTTTGCTTAGGAATAAAACAGATTAGAAATAGCCTTTTTCAAAAAATTTTGCTCCATTCTTCTGAATAGAGTCTGTCAAAGGAATCTTTAATCAGCCTCATGTTATGTATCTTAAACTCTCATCCTGTTTTATTCAAGAAAATTATAACTCAGATTTTTATTGTGCACTTTACACAATGAAAAAAGAAACTTGGAACATCCTTCAAAAGCATTATCTGTATTGGATAGTGTGTAAGTGTTTCACAAGCCTACTATAATGGAAAGGAGTCTTCTTTTGTGATATTAGAAGGCACAGCAAGAGATTCTTGTTTACAGGGGAAGGAATGATGTAAGAAGTAATGAGAAGAGGGATACTGGATAATATGGCATGGCTGATGGCTCCCATTTCAGTGCAATGGTAAATACATTCCAGGTTTTAGGTAGTTTTAAAGGAGTTGTCCAAGGTGCTGAATCTGGAGTGCATTCACTATCCCACTGATATATGGGACTTTAAAGCAGAGCACAATAACCCTGGATTCCAACAGAAGAGGTCTATTAATATACTCTAGCTCTAGTTTTTATAACTAGTTGTGCAGGCCAACTCTATCAGGCCTAGCCTGGAAAGAAGAAGGCCCTCCCTCTATCCATCATCCTCCAGAGGGAGAGATGGGTAGGCCAACTCCAGGCTTTGCCTGAAAAAGAAGGGCCCTCCCTCCAGTCCATCTACTGTGGTCCAGGCCTCAGAGGGAGAGATGGTTTGCTGGACTTTCCCCCTTCCCCACTTCCATTCGCTTCTCCTTTTGTGTCTTGTCTTTTTAGATTGTAAGCTTGAGGGCAGGGAAATGTCTAATTTAAAACAATGTAAGCCACTCTGATAGCCTTTTGGCTGAAGAGTGGGGTATAAATACTGTAAATAATAATAATAAAAATAATCTATTAATCCAGGTTGGGGGAAAACTGCATGCAAATCAAGCCAATTCAGTCAATCAATATTGTCATAAAATTATCCATTCAGATCTCCTCCTCAGCCCTTCAACTTTCTTCCACTTTTCTCTTCTCCCCATACTTTCAACATTACTTCCTTTCATCTTTTCACTTACTCCATACTTTCTTATGAATTCTTCCACATTCATCCTGACTCCCTCCTTTGCCCATACCAATTCTTCTCTCTTTTAATGACTGCTTTATACCACAATGAATCTTGAACTCAATCTACATGTCTTTGTTTTCTTTTGCACTTTCTAATTTTACATCCTTCAAGTCTATGCATAATATCATATTACCTTTGTTTGGAAACCTATAATTGCAAATGAACACCCTTTCTTTTTCAGAAAATTAATTACCAATTCCCATTTCTTATGAAATTTACCTAATGCATTATTTTTTCCCTACCTGAGTTAGCTTATCCATTTTAATTGTCTCATACAATTTAAGGTTCCATTCTTCCACATTTGTCTTCCATTTTGGTGAAAAGACAATTCTAGCTGTTGTAATCATATAAAACAATATTTTCCCAAATTTCTTTTCTTTTCTTGAAATATACCCACTAGACAGCATTCTGCTATCATTTGTATCTTGATATCCAGGATGCTTCTTATTGTTGATTCTTTTCTTTTCCAATACTTTTCCCCCAAAAACAACGGGTCCACAAACTGTGGTAAAGGGTTCCTGGAACTTCACTGCATTTCCAATACTTATTATCTACACTGTTATATATTGTTGATATTTTATCCATGGTCAGGTACCAACAATAAGGCATTTTATAGTAATTTTCTCTTAAAATCCAAGAGACTATATATTTAATTCTATGGTTTCTCCCATTGTGATCTACATTCTTCACCCACTGCATCATGGAGTCCTTTACCACCTCTTTCTCCATATCTAATTGTAACAACTTTTAATATGGATTTGCAATAGATCCCCCCCCCCCCAGTTCTTCTCAATATCTTCTCAAATTCTGTTTTCTTTCCCTTGAAGGCTCTTTCTCATCTTTTTTAAATCTTTCATATATCTCCCTACATGGGTACCACTTAACTTTATACCCTTTTAATCTAATTCTTCTTGTAACTTCATTATACCTTTGTCCTCCTGTTACTTCAGAATGTTCTCATATATGAGCCAATTATTGTTGAAAGATTTTTGCATTCTTTCTCCCCTTGATAGATAGATAGGGATTTCCTACATGCAAATTCCCCCCTCTCTCTCATTCAAACTAACCATATGATTTAGGTCTTCCCCTTTGAGACTAACAGTTACTATATCAAAGATTTTCTAATGATCTGCGTGCTTTCCATCTCCTCTCTCAACTTTCTTTGGAAAGATGGTGAGATAAAGATTTATTTTTACCTGAACTATTTACTAGCTAGATTAGGATATAGCTTTTAATGTGTATATAGATTAAAGCCATTAGTAAACTTTTGTTTGAACTTCAAGCTACTTGTGCTGTTTTTGGAATCAGCTTCAGTTCTTAGCATAGTTAGACAAAAACACATTTCTGCTACTCTGTTGATTTAAGGCTAGACCTTAACAGGCTTGGCTTAATATTTTTTTATATTTGAATTTTTTTCCCTTTAACAAGGTTTAACAAGCCTTAGGAAACTTAAATTGCCCTACAATTATCTTCTATTAAAGGTAATCTCCTATGGAAAGCTTCTTGTGGGGAGATCTATGGGGAGGAATTAGGAATGATTCTAGCTCTATATTTTTCTAGATTCTTAGAAATGTCTTTCTTATACATGGTTGTTGAAGTCTTTATTTATTTTGCCCTTTTGATATCCAAGTAGACATGCCAACCATACCTAAGATTTACTCCATCTCATTCTAGTAACCTTCTGGTACCATCCACCCATTCCTTTAGAAGATATCATACTTCAAAGTAGAGTTTCAAATTAGGACTCAAGATGAGAGAACTTAAAAACTTCTGCTTGCTAACAGCAAGAATGTATTCCTTTTATCTTTCACAGAACTGCTGGAAGAAACGAGGATGGGGGAAATCTTAGCAGAGTTTGTATTCAAGAAAATCTTGACAACTATAGTCAAAATATAGCCAGACCATCTCCTAGGTTTGGCAGACATAAACCCACAACTGTGACTTAAAATTATGAAGGAGCAGGAAGTTGTGGGCTCTTGCATATTCGTTTTCAGTAGCATCTTCCTATCCAAAACCTCTCTCAGATCCTTGTTCATTTTAAGCATTCTAGTTGCAGTATATATACGCTGCAAAATTAATTACGTTCATCTCGATTAGATTAATATATTCATCATGCAAATAGGTTTCCTTTGCTTAAAGTTCACACAGGAGAGATCAAGTGAAAATAATATGCTATTCTTAAAACATCAAAGGACAAAATTCACTTTGTCAGTTGTTTTTAACAGAGGAGGTCAAAATGCAGGTTATAACAAAGTAAACCTTTTATGTGCACAGGGCATGAGATTATTCTTCAACTGACGTAATGCAAATTTTGGATAAGTAACCTTCCACAACGGCTGTCTCTTTTTCCAGCTGAAAGACACATGAAACAAAAGATACCTCTGATGCTGCTAATCACTTCTAAAACAGTACAATATTTTTAATAGCAATAGGTGGTAAAACAAAGGCCTATCATTTCTTTTAATCCTACAAAAAACTATCTTTTACAGGGGGCAATTAAAAATTACTCTTACTTGATATAATTTCAGGTACCTTAGAAAGTACTGAAAAGGCATTTTTCCCCCTCATGTAAACTTTTTAGTTAGTTCTTCTGGTGTCTTTTTTTTTTTAATTAGCAGAAGTAACTTAAACTCATGCAGTCCTTATTCTCTTAGACACAGGACAGACTGCCCCAAAGGGGCAGGTCTGTGGCACCCCTTTTAGCTCTGGGTTGGGGGAAGAGCAGCCTCACTGGCAGTGCTGCAGCCCCAATCCAGAGTTTTTCGGACCACGGAGAAGCAGCAAAATGCTGCTTTTCAATGGCGTGGAAAAGGGGTGTCTTTGGGGCTTCATGCCCCTGGACACCCCGGGAGCCAGAGCCATGGGAGAAAGGGGCCACCAGGCCCCTTACTCTCTTGCATCATTCCTGCAACCATATGGTTGCTGCGGGAACAACGTGGCACCCAAAAGGAGCTCCGTTTCAGAGCTACTTCCTGCACCACAGCCAGGCCTCTGTAAGTGCCTGAGGCGGTGTGGAGACTTCACGCATGCACTATGCTGTTTGGATGCAGCACGTGCATGATGTCATCATGGTGGAAGCCACTTTGATTATCCCGCCACCATGTACTAGGTTTGTGAGACATGCGGTTGCTCCACTCCCGTGCAACCCTAGTATGTAGCTAGGCCGATGCTAAGTGCCAGTCTGGACCATGCCTTAGTTAAGAAGTAGTTGAAATATTATCAAGTTTCTCACAGGATTGAAGGCTAAGATTTTGATGTCAGTCTGCTTGGACGTACTATACTTAAACTGTAATTATTAAGGAGTATCTTTGTGTATTTCTGGCCTGCTCACTGTTTCTAAGGGATTTGTTCCACTTGCTAACGTCATGAGAAAAAGAAAGAGAAAAAGAAAGAGAGAGTGATTCACTAATTCTGCTCTGAGTCCCAGTTTTGGGGAAAGGGTGGGATATAATAATAATAATAATAATAATAATAATAATAATAATAATAAGTTTTGTGATAGTTGTCTATAAATGCAAGTATGCAGCCAAAAATGGAAGGTACATGTTGCTGTGTGCCTTCAAGTCCTTTCCAGTTTATGGTGACACTCAGATGAACTTATCATGGAGTTTTCTTGGAAAATTTCTTCAGAGGGGATTTGCCATTGCCATCCTCTCAGCTTGAGAGAGTGTGACTTGCCCAGGTCACCTAGTGGTTTTCTATTGCCAAGGCAGGATTTAAACACTGAGCTCCAGAGCCATAGCCCAAGACTCAAACCACTAAATCACAATTAAATATACAACTATTTAAATGTAAGGCAAAGTGAAACGGACATTCATTTATTTAATGGACATTCAGGAAGCCTCTCCTCAAGGTCCCCTTTGCACTACCAAATGATAGCATTTTACCACCAGTTTAACTGCCATCCTGGAACTTGCCATTTCAGGGGGTATCAGAATTACTTGTCAGAGACTCTAGTTTCTCACCAAACTGCAAATGCTAGCATAAGGTAGAATGCGGTCATGATCGTTGGTGATATCAAGCAGCTAAATTATGCGGCATGGGAAATTGTGCCGAATGGGAAAACCTCATCCATAGTAAAAATGTGGTTTTCACTGAGATATATCCTGAACTAAACCAGAATGATCTAGATAGATTTAGAAGATAACTTAAATATTTCATCAAACTTGATTGAACTGAAATATCTATGTCCCTGAAATTTTGCAAATTGTTTAAATTTGGGAAAAACATAGGGACAGTGAGTCTCCAAAATGGTTACATTTCTTCATAACGTCTCAGTATAAGGAAAATGCCAGACTTGAAAAAGGTAGAGGGAATAGAAGGAGTGAGGTTTTACAACTGACATCTCATAGAATCACAGAAGATTCTCAAATCTAGTACATCCTCCTGCTTGTTTAGAATCTACAACTAAACATCCCTGGATGAGGTTCACCTATTTTCTGTTTAAGACCCCTGGAAAAGGTGTTCTAGAGCTTGTGGGAAGTAATGTTGAACTATGAATCATAGGATTCAAAGAAACAGTCATGTTATTCTGTTAAAGTTTAAATAGGAAAATGGGTGGAGGGGGATCTAGTAGCATCTTTAAGCCTATTTGCTTTATCCCAAAAGACAGAACATGAAATTAAGAATAAATCAAGCTGGACCACAGACACTGGCCTGCACATAGCTGTATTGGAAAACATTTGAGCATAATAAGACTGGAAAGAGACTATGGAACTTAAGATATATTGACAAATTCCCATCTTTCAACAGAGGCAATGGTTCCTTAGTGCAATGCATATATTAATAAATCATACTAGCTTTTTCAGACATTTACCATTTTTCTTCTTCCATGGGATCGTTTGTGATTGTGCTTTTTGCAACTTCTTCTCCAAGGAGTCATACCTTCACTGAGTGTTTTTATCCTTTAGCATCTTTAATTATTGCATCTTTGGAATTTAAGATTTGTTCTTAGAAAGCATCACCCAACAGCTTTTCTTGGTTTGGTGATCTGTAGTAAACTCCTACCATTATTTTTACTTAAATCCTCACAACAGGTCCTCTGATGTTTTCCATGGATTTCTATAGAAGTTATGTTGTCTTTAACGTATAATGCTACTACCTCTCTTTTCCTGACACATTTATTTTCTTTTGAAAGTATGATACCTTCAATTGTAATATTCCTATCATCCTACCAATTCTCCTTTATGCTTACAAAGCCATACTTACCATTGTGCACAAGGACTTCAAGCTCATCTTGTTTGTTTCCCAAAATCTCTATGTTGGTGTTTCAACATTTAAAACTTTGTTTGTTCTCACCTATTAATTTACTGTCAGTTTTCTATATAGCACATTCTCTCCCTCAGCTTCTACTTTAGAATTCATATTCTTGCACTTAGAGGTTGCTTTGGGCTGATGTTTTATCTATTATCTCCATCCCCTCCCCAAATGATTTAATTTAAATCCATCTTGTCATGCTACTACTAAATATTCTTCCCAGTCTTCATAAGGTGTAGTCCATCTGTAGACAGTAGTCCTCTGTCTAAGATGTGGAAAATGTTATCCCAGAAGTCAGAGCTCTCCCAGCAACATAGCCAGTCACTAACTTTTAGTATCTTCCTGTCCTGGTGTCCTGATCTGCAGAACTGACTCATCCCCTGACCCTTTGCTTGCAGTGGAAGCTGCTTCATAAGTCAATGTGAGATGGCAACAGGAAAGGAAGCTCCTATGGGGCCTAGGAAACAGGGCCTAGGAAACAGGTGGGTGAGATGCTGTGAACCTTTTGTTTTCTGCTAGTAATATTTGGTGTATGTTCATGAATAAAATTTTCTTTAGCTATCCTTAAAAGGTTGCAAAATCCTCACTTAACCCATGATGGATAATCAGGGGTGGACTGGCCCGAACCCCCTAGGGGGTGGGGGGCTGACAGTCAGGATGTGTGGGGGGGGGGAGGTGGGCCAAAGGAACTTCTTAGTTAAGTAAGAATTAAGTTGATGGTGTTGATGATTAACTAAATAGATGACATAGAATCTTGGTCATAGTTCTCAGGGCAGGGGTTAAATGTGACATCTGCCTTGGATAATTTCTAATCATACTGGGTTCTTAAACAGCCACAGTTATCAAATTCAGGAAATAAAGCCAAATGTTTTCCTTATTACCTAATGCTCACAGGACACTTTAATTGCCCATTTATTTACATATTTTGGAGCTGCAGTACTGAATTATTTACACACAGAGTGGTTCTTGCTGAACTTGCCTATAGTAATGATTGAGGTAATTTCAAAATTTAATGTGAGAAGTTTACATTATGGTGAAAAATGAAAACCCAACAGAATATGAATGGTGGGAATAGAGCTATTAATTATGTATTTAGAGTGCACTGTGCAATAAATGAATTACAAATCTTGGTTTTAAACTCTCTAAACATAAGGGAATGACATTTCTATCATATTACTCCAGTTGCTATTGCAAGAAGAAATGGCACAGTGCACCAGTTTTCAAGAACTTGAGAAGAGAAATGGGTTGCCCCATCTGTGATGCAGGTGACTGCAACAGGTTTGGAAAACATTACTTGGTGGCATTCTTCACAAAAAGAAAAGATCTACAGCCCTGGCTGCAGTTATCTTAAACCGTCTGCAGTGTAGCTGTAATGCTAAACAGTATATCTCCTAGAATTCAGAGGCATGACCATGTTGGTCTGGAATAACAGTTTGCAAAGGGATCTTGTAGCACTTTTGAGAATAACCGTGTGAAAGAAATTTCAGTTCAGTTGATCAAATCTACGAAAGCTTATGCTACAACATTTTTCACACAGTTAGTCTCAAAGGTGCTACGAGTTCCTGTTCTAGTTTGATGTACGACTGAAGGAAAAATCATACCAGGACCTGGAAGACTCAGTAAGTGTGAGATGAGGGAGCAGAGCAGCACTCAGTTGTGTTTTAGCATTCACTAGTGACACCCAAGCCAAGATACAGATATTTGCTGACCAACTCATTAAATAACGAGACCAGACACAGAGAACTCGGTTATAAAATGGGCAACTTCATTAAAATTCAACCTATTTAACTTTATTTCTTGAGAACTGCAAGCCGAGGGGGGAGAACCTTGTGTAGGAAGAGCTGGCGGATGGTCTGCTCCAAGACCAATTCCCCAGCTTCCAAAGGGCGAAAACACCTGAGCTCCAAGGGCAATCCATAATTTGGGTTGCCCCTGGCTGGCCCTCATCCAGAAGGCCAACCCAAGACTTCCCCACTTAACTCTCAAGACTTAAGTGAGGGTTTGAATCTCAAGCCAGCCCCAAGGCAAGTCTCTTTCCTTTCGTGTTTAGTCTCAAGACATAAACCTCTGTTCCAGAGACCCACCTTCACCCTTTAGGAGGGTGCCGAGGTGCTCACTGAACCGACTATCTCCCCCCGCCTATGCATGAAGCCTATTTATGGCCACACCCCAAGCCAATTGTCCAATCCTTCATCCAGTAGTATAGGGTAGACAAAAAACCCTTGGGAAAACAAGGGCAAAAATTCCTACCCAGCTCTGAAGCAACCAGAATGAATCTTACACTGTCGCTGAGGTGGGAGGGTGGGCCAGCTCTTCAGAACTGACAGGGAGGCAAGGGTGGGAGAGCCTTAAATAGACTTAGCCCCACCCCCTCCCTGTCTAACAGCCGCGCAAAGCGCGCCATTTTCGTTTAAATATACTGGTCTCTCCAATAAGAGGCCAGCAAAACCTTCTCACTGGGCCAATGGGCCCTGAGAAGCATTGTTAGTCTTTAGGGCAGTGTATCCCAAACTCTGGACTTCCAGGCATTTGGTTCCCAGAATCCCAGATCATTGGCCAAAACAGTTAAGGCTTCTCGGATGTGAAGCCCAAAGCACCTGAAGAACCCAAGTTTAGGAATCCTGCTTTTAGATGTTCCTTTAGATAAAAAAGACCCAATAGTGGTGTGATAGGTGAATATGGACAAAAGCTATTTTTTTAATCTTTTTATTTTATGCCTTTTACCTATTGAACTAATTACTGTTACTGTCATCATTTCTTTATTTTCATTTTTTAGAGAAATAAATAGAGAAAAAATGTTATTGTATTGTCTAAAAATATAACCCACTCCTCTCAACGAAATAAATAAATAAATCCATGCATGTAATGGAGACTGCTGGGGAAAGGCAACATTTATTGATCTGCATGTCTATTGTCAGGAGGTGGCTAGGTTTTGTAAATTGCCCTAAGAGCCTGCCATTCAGCCATCTCACAACTATACTGTAAAGTGCTCATTCTCTCCCATACCCATTTAAAGCTGGAACTGGTTGCTATTCAGGCCTTGCCATGACAGAGGAGATTATCACACTCCTTTTAAAATGACTTATACCCGACTGGATAAAGTCATATTTAAATGTAAAAGGGGGTGTTACTGCACTCAGCTGGGTCCGGGCAAGTGCAACCTGTCTGCAGCCTGGCCCCAGCCATGCTTCTCTAAAGGCTTTTCAAAAACAGGAGCCACACAGCACTGCTACAAAAGAAGCTTTCTAGGTGGTAAACAGAAGAAGCAAGTTATCTACAACAGAAGAAGCATCATTGCCCTTTTGCTGAAGTGTTCCAACATCTTTATATAGCAAGTGAAAAAATTTGGCCCTAAAACAATTCTATGCAGACAATCCTGGAGCCAACACTTCTAATTCTCATGACTAGATTACAGGTCCACTGGCCTGGGAAGCGCCTTTCTCAGCAGCATGAGAGTAACAGAAGATAGATCACAAGATTATATTTGAAGCAAACAAAGGAAACTGAAATGTGGAGTGTGACCCTTCTGGCATCCTAAAAGTTATGAGAATAGTATAAGTAACTTGAGAGGTTTACAGACCACCCCTTTGGGGCGGCCTGTACCTGCCCCTTTCCTTGATGGATCGGGGCCTCAGCTGCTGATGCCGCTTCCCCATGGCCTGGAAAGGGGTATCCTTGGGGCTTCAAGCCCCAAGGACATCCTGACAGTGGCGGGGAACAAGAGAAAGGGGCCACTCGGCCCCTTTCTCCTTGTGTTGCTGGCACAGGCGTTTAAAGGCCACGCCAGCGACACAAGTGGCAGAAGGAGCTCTGTTTCAGAGCTCCTTCCAGCGCCGCTGAAAGGGCGACACAAGCGCCCTGCTGTGGCGCAAGGGCCTCACACATGCGCCGCTCCGTTTGGAGGCGGCACGCGTGTGACGTAATCATGGCGGCCCTCATGTGTACATGGCCCCCATGTGTGCTATGATTACGCCCCCATCATGTGCTAGGGGTGAGGCTGGCATGGACGCTGCATCTTCGGCCAACCCCTAGCACGTGACGGGGGCGCTGTATCCAGCGGTCTGTAAATCGCCTTGGTAACAGGAAAGTTTACTGATCCAGTCTGTTACAGCCAATCTGTATGCAACCTTCAATTTTCAGACTAAACTAAAACTATCAGGACCAAATAAATATAATGTAAACTTCTCAATATAAAAGGACCGTTGTTAATAATTGGCCATGATACTGGTAAAGACTTTAGGACCTATCTGTCTTGTGGAAGGCTATACCCACTTAACACACACTTTTCAGACCTATTCACTAAGCTTAGACAACTTGTGACTCTTCAGATTTCTTTCTTTCTTCTTTACAATAGCAAGGATACATTGAGGTCCGCCATAAACATATTTAGATGTGGTAATGGAGCTCCACCACTGTAGAAACTTCTGCAAACGCAACCAACCCTGAAAAACAACAACTATCTCTTAAGCCACACAGAAATCAAAGGGTTTCTGAGGCAATGAAAATCAGAGTGCTGGGAAATGGTGTCTGTAGCACTCTCCTGATCCTGGGGAACACTGCTGCTCCAGAGAACGGGACCCAGACCAATGGATGCAAGCTACAGGAAAAGAAATTCCACCTCAACATTAGGAGGAACTTCCTGACAGTAAGGGCTGTTCGAAAGTGGAACACACTCCCTCAGAGTGTAGTGGAATCTCCTTCCCTGGAGATTTTTAAACAGAGGCTGGATGGTCATCTGTCGGGGATGCTTTGATTGAGAGTTCCTGCATGACAGGGGTTGAACTGGATGGCTCTTGTGGTGTCTTCCAACTCTATGATTCTATGATTCTATGAGAATAGGCTCTATGATTATATGAGAATCCTTGGGGGTACTCATGAAACTGCTTGTCTAACATGCCCTGCAACCAGAAAAGTGTTGCAGTAATCATTTTGCAGTACCCTGATCTTAAGCACCTCAGAAAACCTTCAACTGGATACTGCCTGATTTAAGAGGTTTATTTCTGGAGTCATATTTGGCCACTAAAAACATAATTGTGAATCCCCAAAGTTATTAGATTATATATCTGAGTTGTAAATACTGAAGTGGATGCCATTCATAAGTTATGTTTACACATTTAAAATATTTCTAAGTATTTCTAAATGTTGATCACCAGCCAGTTTTGTGAACTGCAATCCAAGAACTTTACCGCATGGGCCCAGGAACAGGCCTGTTGCGTTCCAAAAAGGATGCATTCTGGGAATGTGAAGGTCCCCAGAATACTGTTTACTGCACGCAGGGACACCGCAGCTGCTGCTGGGCGTTCCAATCATGTCCCTGATCCGTTCCAGGGGGCATGATTTCCAAGAACACTTTGAACAATTCTCGGAAATCACTCCCCCTGGAACGGATCAGGTACGCGATTGGAATGCCTGGCAGCAGCTGTGGCATTCCTACATGCAATAAACTGCGTTCTGGGGACCATCACATTCCCAGAACACACCCTTTTTGGAATGCAACAGGCCCGTCCTTGGGCCTGTGTGGTAAAGTTCCAAATTGCCAAGCAGACACCATGCTGCACTACAGTTCAGCAACAGTTTTGCTGCTTTATCTATTGTTCGCATGAACTGCACTTTTCAGAGAACTGGAATCATTATAACTTCTCTCAAATGTTCCTTTGAACCAGCGAATTATACAATCATAGAGATGGAAGAGACTACAAGGGCTATCCAGTCCAACTCACTGCCATGAAGGAACTCACAATCAAATCATCCCCAACAGATGGCCATCCAGCCTCTGTTTAAAAACCTCCCAAGAAGGAGATGCCACCATACTCTGAGGGAGTGCATTCCACTGTCAAGCACCTCTCACTGTCAGGAAGTTCCTTCTAATGTTTAGGTGAAATCTCTTTTCTTGTAGCTTGCATCCATTTTTCCAGGTCCTTTTAAAGAACCTCTTTCAGTTCAATCGCTAACATGCATTACTGCTGACTAATACATACCACTGCTGTGATGAAAACTCCATTGCTGATTCCCATCTCCACCGCATTGTACAGTTGGAGAAGGGAAAGCACAACACATAAACCACTTTCCTGCTGCTGCTATCTTTAGCTCTATCGCCATGGCAATGGTCTCATGACAATGGAAATCTACAAATGCAGCTCTAACAGCTCGATTGCATCCAGAACCTCTCAAGTATCAGTATATTGGCAAATACATTACAAGCATCTGCAAATACAAATACTCTGAAAAAAAGCCACTAGTATTCCAAGTGAGAGAAGAATAACAAGAATAAAAAAGTAGTGTGGTTTCATTTTAATTTAGGCTAAACAAAGGCAGATGGTTCTTCATCTATTAATGGGTTAGTCAACTTATGGTCCTCAAGATGATATCACTTGTATTGAAATCCCTCCACTGGCTGCATATTAGTTTCCGGGCAAGGTACAAGGTGTTGGTTATTACCTTTAAAGCCCTACATGGCTTGAGTCCTGACTACTTATGGGAGTGCCTTCTCCCATATTGTCCGCCCCACCCCATACGGTCCTCTGGGATGAACTTACTTCAGTCTGGAAAATCCAGATTGTCCACTGTCAACCAGAGGGCCTTCTCTATTGCTGCTCCTAGGCTATGGAATGACCTTACAGAGGAGATCCGCTACATTACCACCTTAGGGCCTTCAAAAAGGCTGTTAATACAGATCTCTTCCAGCAGGCCTTTCCAAATTAGCCTCCCCTGCCCAAGCACGATAGCGTCTTCTCCCTCCTACTATAGAGTCCTTTCTTCTTTTCCCCAACTCTGTTAATTTTATAATATAATATTTTATATTGTAATTTATTTAATTTTGTTTTATAATTTGACATGGGAGGTTGGGAGGGGGATAAATTTTAATTAGATTTGATATGTAACATATTGTTTTTACATGTTGTAACCCACCTTGATTCCCCGTGAAAAGGTGGGCTATAAATAAATCATATTATTATTATTATTATTATTATTATTATTATTATTATTATTTTGGACTACTGCTCCTATGATTCCTCACAATTAGCTATGCTGGCTTGGATTGAAGTGTGTTGCAGTCTAATGCCATTTGGAGAACCACAAGTTGCCAACTCAGGGACTAAACAGACTGACAATAAACACCAGACAGAGTGGGGGCATGGTGACCGGCTGCTGCCTGCCCCAACTCTGACCTGATGCTGGTGTCATGCTGACCACCCACCCAGATGGTGGGTGGTGTCACACTATTTCTTTTGCACAGCATTTAGGCCCAGTACAGAGCGTCCAAAAAAAGCGGTCTGCCGTTGCACTGTTTTGCTCTGTGAGGAAGCCACAGCGGACAAACCGCATGGCTTCCTCGTGGAGCAAAAAGAACCAGCAAAAAGTGAGTTCTTTTTGCGGTGCCATAATGATGCCGCAGTGCACCAATGGCAACATGCACAAGGTGCCAACATTTTGACGTATGGAAGATGTGCTAGGGTTGCGGGTCATCTATAAGCGATGCTCCGATGCAACCCTAGCACATCATCAAGATGTACCACGAGGCCCGACTGTACTGGGCCTTAGACACACTGCACTAAAGAAACCCTGAAAAGCCACCAGTGCCACAGCAAGAGCATCTCTTTGCCAGTGTTAAAAGGAGCAGCATTTTGCCATTCTTTTTAGCCCTGCAAAGCACCAGATCAGGGCCACTGTGCAGTTGTCATGGCCCTGATCTGGTGAGGAAAGGGGCAGTGGGATGCCACTCCAAAGGGTATAGATTTTTGTACTGGTCTTATGAGAATCTATTTTGTTTTTTAATTGTGTAATGTATCTCATAACCAAACATCTTCAAAATATCACAGTAGCAAAATTTAAAACCACTTTTAATTGCAAGTAATAACATAGGTGACCACAAGGAACATCTAGTCCAATTTTCTGCCATGCAGGAACACAAAACTAAAGCACTCTTGAGAGATGGATGTTCAAGCTTTGTTTAAAGACTTCTAAAGAAGGTGCTGGCACCATTTTCTGAGGCGGTCTATTCCAGTGTCAAACAGCTCTTACCATAGGGAAATGTTTTCAATGTTTAGATGGAATCTCTTTTAATTTGACTCCATTGGTTCATGTCCTAGTCTTTAGAGTGGCAGAAATTAGGCTTTCTCCATCTTGTACATGATATCCTTTCACATATTTAAAGATGGTTATCATGTCATCTCTCAATCTTCACCTCTTCTTCAACTTCAACTTCTTCAACTTAAATCTATGTGACTCCCTTAACTATTCCTCATAGAGTTTGGTTCTAGACCATTTGCCATCTTGGTAGTTGGCAGCAGCAGCACGGCCTAGGAAGACCAGATAGGCCTCACTGGGGGGGGGGGGGTGGGGGGGGCTAGACCATGCTGCCCAGGGCCTCTCTAGGCTCTGGGAGGAGGCTGAAGGGAAGGATGGGGCCACTGCCACTGTTTACTGCACTTTTGGCACAGCGGGTGGTCTAGGGTGTGACTTGCCCAAAGGCTTTCTTGAAAGATTTGTTCAGAAAGGGTTTGCCTTCACCTTCCTCTGAGGCTGAGAGGGTGTGATTTGCCCAGAGGGTTTTCATAGGTTTGTCCAAAGAGACTTTGCCTTTGCCTTCCCTTGAGGCTGAGAGTCTGTGACTTGTCCAGTGGGTTTTCATAAGTTTGTTCAGACAGACTTTACATTCACCTTCCCTTGAAGCTGAGAGTATGTGACTTGCCTAGTGAGTTTTCTTGGGAAATTTGTTCAGAGGGGGTTTGACTCCACTTTCCCTTGAGGCTGAGAGAGTGCCTAGTGGGCTTTTTAATGCCCAAGCAAGGGATTGAACCTTGGTCCTATTCCACTGCTGCCTCTTGCTGCACTTCTTTAATTGCATTTAGTCTCAGAGGTGCTGCAAAATCTCTATATCTTTGAATTCTATTATTATTATTATTATTATTATTGCTATTATTAACTGAAAGAAAGAATTTGGCAGCACGAGCTTTCCTAAAGTCTGCTTCCTCAGATGCATTTAGTCTCAGAGGTACAACAAGATCTCTATAAGGATTTATATTAATGTCTTTTTAAAAAAATAATAATAATGTTTTTGGATTTTAGTTTGTTGTGTCCTCCATTTTTCCTGAATGTCCTACATTTTGGCCTAAATTATGGCAACCCTATGTGTAGCCTATTCATTTTTTCTGCTGCTGAAACACACTGTTGACTCACATTTAGCTTTGGTTTACTAAGACCCCTAAAACTTGCATCATCTCTTCCTATGCCACACCATTATCAGAAAAACTAGATGACATATTTGTATACCACTCTTTAAAATATCTACCATTACTTTTCAGAAGGAGATAGAAGGGTGAGGGGAACCTTTGATTACTTTGTCACCTAGGTAAGAAATAGATTTTGTGTTTCATATTTTTTTTGAAAGTATGAACTTATTTTAAACAAGCCTAGAGCAAACTGTTGCAGTCTAATATGGTTTGTTACTACACATGCTCATACAGTATTTTTACCATCACCGGAGTGGAACCAGATGCACACAAAAAAGGATTTCCTTTCCATGCAGTGAAAGGAATGTAAAATCATAAAAAATGAGTGGGTTTTCCTTTGATGGACACAATGCTTTCAACCCTATGTTTGGATTTTTGTGACACACAGTTTACAAATGTAGATAAGACCAGCATTTAATATATTTATCCCTTTTTAAGCTATCAGGGCTCTAGATTATGATGTGCAATAATTTGCTATGACCCTTCAAATGCATGTGACTCTTGGAGAGTTCAGTGTGAATGTACATTCTCATAGAAGTGTGCAGACTGTGTACAGAGTGTTTCCATGGACATTGCTCAATGTAAAGGGTTGTGGGAGAGTCATGCACATGTGGAAATCATTTGTACATATACACATTTTGGCAAATGTGTGCAGTTTACATTCAGTTATAAAAAAAAATAGCCAAGGGCCAAATGCTTTAAAATGTAGAATCCTCTTGGTATTATATGGCTTACACATGTGGAAGTTATTTTATTGATTTTGCAAAGGACACATTCCATTTGTGGTTGCATAACAAGAGTTCCATGAGTGCAACCATTTCACATGAAAATCCTATTTTTCATCCCAGAGAGATTAGAACCATGGATCAATTGGATTTACCTGTGCACTGACTCATCATTCAACAACTGAGTAAATGAGACTACTCTAGTTAGAACTAATGAACTGGATTCCAGCCCTCTAGTTACACACTAGTCAGTGCCTTCCATGTACCACTGGATTCACACAGATTGCTGAAACAGTCATTGTTCTTTCCCATTTCACAATGGGATTGTAAGCAGGTATATTACAATGGGATTGTAATGAGTTGTGCAATGTTGGTATTCAGTACAATGAGAGAGTGTAGCCCAATCATCATGTACACACACAAGTGTTGATTTACACTACACAAGCAAATTGTAGGATGTCATCCCTGATCATAAGTATCGTGATAGGATATTGTCAAGTGATGAACACACTGAAAAAGCCAGTTCCGTTAGTGATTATAATTAGCAGCTGTTGGTATCATAAAACAATTACAGGTTGTTGTTTCTTACATGCTGAAGAGCTTACAAAATAAAAACTGTTGTAAAAGTGGACAATTATGGCAGCCCTTTCAATAATAAAAATCTTAGCATTTTAAGACCAGAAGTAAGGCTTATGAAGGTTCAAATATAACAATGCCAGAATATTGCATTATTAATTGACTTAATTGTCTTAAACAGTACTAGTGGGTTCGGGCTTTCATGGCAATTGAGTGGCGTATCCATTCCATGTGTATTCCATCTATGAACTTACAGTTTTCTTTGATCTTTCTATCAAAATCCTGGTGAGGAAGGTGGAATGCCTGGGACCAGCAAATATGCCCTTTGTTGTCCAGCTCTTGCAGTGTTTTATGGAGCATCTGTCTCTTACTGCTAGAGGAATCCTCCTGTGAGATGACCTATGGTTGTTTTCTGCTTACAGACAGGCAATGCATAATAAATGGACAATGTACAAAATGTGTCTGACCAATTCATGTTGCCTGACGTCCTATGTTAGTTTATCTCTGTTTATAAGACAAGCTGTGAAATCCCTTGTTGTTGCTGTCAGTTTCTATACACTTTTCCCACCTTCATATGAACGACCACAAACTGATGCTAATGTGCAGTCACTAGTCAACTCATATTAACTCCAACATAAATAGGAACACTACATTTGATGGACCAACTGGTCTGGGCCTTTCCTGGAACAGCAGACTACAGCACCAAACACCTAGTATCTTTTAACACTGACCTTTGGTTTTAGGTTAAATTGATATGCAAAAAAGAAAAAGAAAAAGAAAAGAAAAGAAAAAGGTATAAGCCTTAGTGCATATGCATTAGATAGAGCTAGTTGCACATTTCTTGAGCTAATGACCAATATCTCTTCTCTTATATGATAGGTATGGCATTTTGGGTGGCAGAAACCACATTTTGGGTGGCAGAAACCCACTGCAGTTATATAAGTTCAATTACTTTTTTATATTAGCTTTTTCTTCCATAAATTATTGTTTGAAAATAATGAAATGCAAATGCAATATCTGAATGACACAACTGAGAGTAAAACTACATTATAAAAGCAATAAATATATATTAAAATTCTACAGAACTTTCATTTTTGTTGACAGATAATGTTAAGTAATGTAGCAACTGATCCAATAATGTTAAGCAATTTACAGACCAGGAGAAAGGTCAGCACAGCTATGTGGGTAATTGGTAAAAGACAAGACTTTTTTTTTTTACTTTTAAATAGTAAGACAGTCAGAAATGTTGCCATGCTTGAGACAATATTTTGGAGTCTTCACACTGATTGACTGGTCTGCTCTCTCTGATTAGTGGTTCTTATTCCTCAGTTCTTTTAATATCCTCTTTCATCCTGTGTTTCTTCCCCAATTTTTATCTTTTCCTTCCCCATTTCCAAGCAATCAGTATGACAATTTCTTGTTTCTTTTGCCAGCTGGGTTTCTCTTTTCTGACATAAAACATGTCCTCTTGATAAACTCTGTAATATTTCTCAACTGAAAGAAAGTTAGCATGAGATTTCGTAGACTTAAGTCTACTTTCTCAGGTGCAGTGATTTCTTTTCTAAAATACGGTAGGTCAGATCTTTAATGATAGGTGAAGGAAAGGAAAATTGTGGTGATACTTGATGAACCCATTTTGAAAGTTGGCAGGACGAACAAATCCACAGTCTCCTCAGTTGTCAGACCATTCCCTGACAATATTGCTGAAGAATGCCCTTCTACAGGTGGCGTTGTGAAACTGAGATAGCATTCCTCTCTCAATGCTATGAAATCTGATCTCCATCCAGCTACTCAAAGTATATTGGGTGAAAAAAAAAGTTAATAGGAAATATTTCCTTCTCTGCAAATATTAGTCAGAATTGAAAAAAAGAAGTGCCTCTTGAAACAGTGTATATTCAAACTGGAATCTACTAGAGAAAAAGGTAATGATGACCATCAACTTGGATGAATGTATAAAGTCATTGGACAAATTCATGAAAAATAATGCTATCAGTTTTGGACATTTTAATTCAATTCAATTTTGACTAGAATTTACCCAAATTTCCAAAATTTCCAAAATTCCACTGTGGAAGAAAGCAAAACTGTCAGGTTTCCCCAAGAGTCAGGGGTAGGTGAGAAATAATAATAATAATAATAATAATAATAATAATAATAATAATAATTATTATTATTATTATTATTATTATTATTATCCTTTATTTATAAAGCGCTGTAAATTTACACAGCGCTGTACATACAATCTTTTAGTCAGACGGTTCCCTGCCCTCAGGCTTACAATCTAAAAAGACACGATAGAAAAGGAGAAGGGAGTGGTGGTGGGGAATAGGATCAGGTCCAGCAGATCTTCTCCACCTCCAAGGCCTGGACCAAGGCAGTTGGACTGGAGGAAGGGCTTGGCTTCTTAATGGATGGTTAAAAGGAGGCTTCCTGGGTCAGAGAGGGACTCGCCTCTGGGAACGCTTCTCTAAACAATATAGTTTTTAACTCAGTTTTTAAACTGGGTAGAGAAGTGATGAGGTGTGCATGTGGGGGAAGAAGGTTCCAGGAGTAAGGGGCAGCAAGCGAGAAGGGACGAATTTAGTTTCAGTTAAACTTACAAAATTCAGCATTAACCCAAATATAAGGCAAAATGGAGAGATTTGTCAAGTGCCACTTAATGGCTATTAGTTTTTGCAGTTATATTACTTCCAGTATCGAAGGCAAATATCACTTTATACTAGTTGATATAATATACTATCTCTATACTAGTACAATGTGAGAGCCAGTGTGGTACAGTGATTTGTGCATTGGACTACGACTGTGGAAACCAAGATTTGAATCCTGGCTTGGTCATGTAAGCCTACTGGGTCACACTCTCTCAGTCTCAGAGGCTGGCAAAGACAAACCCTCTGAAGAAACTTGCCAAGAAAACCCCATGATAGTGTCACATTAGGATTATCATAAGTTGGAAACAACTTGAAGGCACAAATCAACAACATGCTAGTTGATAGGGGATAAAACCAAATACACTTGTATTCTGTTTCTGGGCATTGGTTGAGAATAAGATATTGAACTAGATAGGCCTATGGTTTGCTACAGCATAGCTGTTTTTCTAATAATATATACAGCTTCCCTGCCTTCCCTTTCAACTGGCCCCACACCAATAGATTTCCTGTGCCCCTTCTCAAGACTCACATCTCACATCTAACAGGAAGAACTTGGGTCTCAGATGAAGACTGAAAAAGAGCCTTTCCCAATCACCAAGCCATATTAAGACTAATTTGGTTTTCTGAAATGACTGTATGATGGCCAAAAAGATATATGGGACTGTATTTTAAAAGTTACTTACACTGCCATTACTTTTTGAAAAGATTTTTAAAAGCCTGATGTCAGTTCAATAAAATCATTTTGTTAGGAAAGTGCTTCAGCATTACATAAGAAATGTAAATATTTCCCATCACTTGCAAGTGCTGTGGCTTTCTTTTTCTTCAGACCAAGCACATTAGCTTATCTACCTTGTTGCCAAAAGCTTTTTGGCATTAAGCATTTAACGGCACTGGTAACAGCTTGTTCTTAAAAACAAACATTTCAAGGATGTGCACGTGCAACAACAGGGAAAGCAACTTTAAATACCACAGTTGGATTTATAGCAGCTGCAACATCTACTGCAGCTTCTCTTATTCTTATTCTGTTAATTCTCGGTCAGTGGCAATTTGCTTAACTAAGCAAGAAGTCAGAAAAATCAATGCAAGTGGAGATCTGATATCAGGCTAAGTAAAAATGATTTTGAGCATTCCCTCCCCACAGTAAGAATAAGATCTCTCCCCTCCTCATTTCAGATTCAGCAAGAGCGCGGGGACCAAAGGAGAGGAGGCAAATGGACAAGGATGCCAACACCAGCTGATCACCAGCTGGCAGGAGACCACCATTGTTCTTGGGCAGGGCAGGGGGGAAAGTTTAAAGGGGCCTGGGCCTTTAAATGTGCACATATGCTTTCTGCCGCTGGTGCTGAGTGCCGCAGCTGCTCAGCTGCGCATCCGCCAGCCGGCAAAAGAAAAAAAAGCCCCGTTTTTGGCCGCCCGTATGGAAGCTGCCTCTCTCTTTGCAGCGTCCTGCGAGGCGGCGGTATGGAAACTGCAGGTCAGAAATGGCCCCAGGTGAGGCGTCTTCACTGCCCCCCATGTGGAAGCCCCATACACCTGAGCCACGCCCCCGGGGCGGGCGGTCTGGAGGCTCCGTATTCAGCAGAATACACCTCCAAGACGTCTTCCCCTGCCCGTCTGTATCCCACCATAGATTACAAGAAGTCTTTATTGTGGTCTGTATTTTGTAGCTTTACATATAATTAGTTAGCACTCCTTAGCCAGTGTCCCAATACACATAAGTCCCATTGTGCTATGGTCACTTTGCTCCCCTCACCATCAAGTAACATCATATCAGCCCCTTGCTGAATATGGGCATAGTAAAACTAATTCTATTTCATACAGATGTAAGTCCACTTACAAAGGCCTAATCCCTTACTGAGTACTGGAGGTTTCTTCAGATTGGTCAAACTCACTGGAGATAAATAGGTGTAAGAGATCATCCAAACTAGTCAGACATTTAGAATACATTGAGGCCAAGGTTCAAAGTCTTTACAGAAGGCTCAGATAGTAGGTTGCCATAAAATGAACAATTGCATAGAGCTTTTTTTTCTAATTAAGGTAACTTTTGTCTTGGCATTTTCCCCTTGGTGTGTTAATATATAATCATTGATTTCATTGATTTCATTGTCCTTATTATTTCTGAGATAACTTTCCAAACTATAGCTATTTCATTTTAAAAATGAAATAGTATGAAGTTGGTTCATGGTTTGTTTCTCTGAACAGGTTTGGGATTAAGCCAGGGATCAGAATCATGTGAGTCCTACACTTCTGCTCACAGAGACGTAAGAGGCAAATCTCTTATTCTTTATACAGCCCATAAAAACAGTCCTTGGAGCAGCAAAGAGAAAGAATGGAAGAAACACTACACCATAAGTGTAATGCTGGAATTGAACTATTGCTCATTTTGTGGCCTTATAGAAAGTACAGGTAGCAGCATAGCTGCAGATTCAACAGGCATAGGACTCAGTTCAGCTCAAAATAATACCATAGCTGGTCATTCTTAGGCCTGGACTAACCTGGACATAAAAGAGAAAAACGCAGAATCTTGGCTCAATGTCAGGAGTCAAAATATGTTGCCATATTAAAAAATAAAGAAGGCTCTAGTACCTTTAATTGTGATTTGGAAAAGGGTGTTTCTGCAGGTGCTGCTTGTCATATGCAACCAGGTAACAAACAACACCTTTTGAAATTCCCTTTTCTCACAACCGCAAGAGGAGTCGGCTTCTTTCACTCTGGCACCCCCAATTGGTCACATATGCTCAGTTTCTAACAAGGGTTCAGAAATGGACCCAACAATGATCCATGGGAACAAAGATGGAGAAAATGAGCTGTCAAGGTTATTTCCCACCACTACTGCTTCAGCATGGGGAAGTTGAGAGCCAAGGTAATAAAAACCAGTAGAAAAAGAGATATATCAAGAGGGAATAAGATGAAGCTCCTGTGATTGCTCCTCTTGATGCCTTTATAGAGGAAAATATAAAATTAGAAAGAATGGGCTGTTCCCAAGGCACTGAAGTGTTGG
>NC_056524.1:249838698-249850593 GCF_019175285.1 Sceloporus undulatus
AATAATAATAATAATAATAATAATAATAATAATAATAATAATAATAATAATTTTATTTATTTTTTCCTGCCTCTCCCAGTGGATTGAGGCAGGATTACAGGATTACAACCATAAAACCACACACAATACAATGGTATCTAAAATACATATTATAAACAATAATCAGTTAAAACTTGAGTCAACAATACTAATAAAAACATCAGTTACAATGTGCTGTTACGATCAGAAGTGGGATTTCTTCCATTTCTTTACAAAAGGTCGGGTGGGTATGCCCACCGGAAGAGATCTGTCTTTAGTGCCTTCTTGAAGGCATCTAAAGTGGTTATAAGATGGATCTCCTCTGGTGTGTTGTTCCATAACGTGGGGGACATGGCAATAAATGTTCTATGGGAAGTTGATATTAATCTGGTCTTTGAATATTCTAAAAGATTCTTCCCTGATGTTCTGTGAGTGCGGGATGGATTATGTAGGGATTAGTTTATGTTGGGTTACAAGTAGATTCCAGGGGTCCATTTTTCTCAGAAAAGTGGCTGACACCCCTAGAATCTACTTGTAATCCAAATACTTCAGTACTTTGAGAACAACCCATCATTTCTAATTTTGTATTTTCCTATTTAAATCTCTTGGATTTCTCTGACACAAGTTTTAGCAAAGTAAAACAAAGAAGCAGTATGCATATTTCTTTGCTAATAATTTTACTAATTACATTTAAAAATATATTCAAACTTATATATATGTAGTGCTTAATTCCTGACTAACTAGAGGAAAAATTCAAGAAGAGGAGCAGCTCAGCAGAGCCAGGACTCATCTGGGGGGAGAGGAAGAGAGGGAGGAATCTATTAAGCATTTCCAAGCACACCTGGAAGATCCTCTGGCCACATGCTGTGGCTGCTTAAAGACATTGCCACAACATGTAACTGAGCAAACGAGGTTACTTCTAGAAACAGCATGTATAGGGTGGAGACATGCAGGACAACTTTCCTGTCTAAAGCCCCATTGCTCCAGTAGCAAATGGGTGAAGGGGGTTAAAGGGAATGCTTGGTTGGAAAGTGTTTTCCAACAGTTTGCAACAGAATGGAGGCAACATGCTTTAAACTGAAAGCATCTCATTGGCTTTTGTATGGCTTCAGGAAGGTAGACTAGGTGTTCCTGTTCCCAATTTACTAGGCCATAAACACATTTGCCACAGTTTGCATGACTGTGTTGGTTGCTTTTGAAGACTCCAAATTGATGCAAATCATAGTAATCATACAAATTATAAAATAATTGCATAGAGCACAACAATAAATAGATACGTATATTTGAAAATTTTATTCATTTTCTTTTCTTTCTGGCAGTTCTATGCATTTTGTTTTCCATTGCTTCTTCTTTCATTGATTTTATTCCCCTTCCAGTATTGTTTAATTCTTTTACTTCTAATTTGTTTCCTTACCACAATAAAGTGATTTCAAAGATCATTTAGTCCAGCCTACCTTGAGTGCAGGAAATCTACAGCGCCAGTATTCTTCAACAAAATAAAACCTTTCATGAAGAAATGTCCACTACAGTCTGTCCCGCTGTTGAAGAAACCACTAGGTAATTAAGTTGATATCCCCCTTTTTATAATGTGAACTTGGTGAATTGCATCTGATTTCATGAACAAAAGTTGATAATTTGCTCTATCATAGATTGTATGTGGCAGCCATTTGAAAATAGCTATGTCGGGGTGTAATAAAGTAGTAAAGGGACTGGTCATTAATTCTTCATATCCAGGGAGTCAAGAAGGGCTTTTTTCAGTAGTGGCCTAACCGCTGCTTCCTTCAAACAGGATGGAATATGAACTTCCCTAAGGGATGAATTTATGATGTCCCTTAAGAACATCCTCAATGCATCACATCCCTGGACGGCCAGTCACAAAGGGCAAGGGTTGAGAGGGCAGGTTGCTTTCCTCATTCTGCCAAGGAGCTTGTCGATGTCATCAGTATTTACAGATTGAAACTGATCCAGTATAACCACTAGACACCTCGTAAATTGGATCTGTTACAACACCAGTGTCTAAGTTGGCTCTTATCTGAATTGCATGGGCAGAGCATTATGTGCTCCACTGCTCACCGTAAAAGTCAGGCCTCAGTCTTTTTTTTTTTTTAAGAAAATCCTCTGCACTAGGCTGAGGATCCTTTCTTAAGAATTCAGGACTCAGACAAGTTTATTCTTTTAACCCCTGCACAAATGTCTATCTATTTTTGTGCACAATTTTAAAATTTACACATTTTTGTATGTATGTGCCTATTATATAAAGTATGATAAACATTATATAATGACATAAAGTTTTCTTTGTGAAATATTTCAAGTGTGTGCATGTTATCAAATACATTTTATTTCTCTGCAGGATGCCTGTGTGTATATCTGTGTTTGTGCCTTAAAGTCCCATGTCGATTTACATCAACTTCTAGAATTTCATATTGTTTTCTCAGGCAAGGAATCCTCAGTTTTGCCAGTTCCTTCCTCTGAAATATTGCCTATAGAACCTGGTATTCACTGGTGATCCAAAGACCAACCAGTGCTGATTCTGCCAAGCTTCAAGATCAGAAAGAATTTGATATCTTTAAGGCAAGCTGATAAATGCATGAGTTTCTGTCAGCAAATTGCATTTGGTTCTCTAGTCAGTTCTGTGAAGAACAATGTGGGTAATTATGTTAAAAATAAAACTGGACTGAGTGAATTTCTCATCCATCCCTTCCCTGTACTTTCCCCTATGCCAGTATTGTTCTTAACATGCATTATGCAGAATTGGACCCAGAAGACTGAAGCTGATCTGATTAAAATAGAAGAGAGTGTTGTCATGACTTTTCCATCATCTGGACACTACATTTCCTCTGATGCATCTTTCAGTGAATTGCAAAGGATGTTGTTGAGGGTCAGATATTAAATGGCCATAAGCCACTTACTGTATGAGCACCTTGCCTATTTTCTAGATACAAACAAAAGCATAAAATCAGGGGGGAAATGTTATTATCTGTTTGTTATAAACCGCTACAGTATCAGCTAAGATTATGCCTAAAATTCAGAATTAGAATACAAACTTTCTGTTATAAATTCTTCATGGCAATGTTTTAGTGGAATAAATTTAATTCCACTCTGTTGCATTGGCTTTGAATATTTTACTGTATTTGCTGTTTATAATTTTGTGTGTATGCTAAGAAATAATAATCATACTGCACCAATGAAATAATAATATGTCTTCCAAAGGAAATTGCTGCTGCCTTCTCTCTCTTTTCTCTCAACATATTTTTAGCAAGCATTAGAAATTAAAGTTCACTTAGTGGTTGCTCTTTTTGCCCAGTAATGCACTTGGATATTGCAATGTGACACCTCACTTTTCAAGCTCTGTTATTAAGAATAAACTTGTTAACATTAGAGAAAGCATTATCCCTTGTAGCAGTTAATAAAGCAAGCTGCAAATGGCACATTTTAATGGACTGTATTAAATGCCACAGTGTACAGACACTAATAGAAGGTTGTGTTGCTTTAGAAAAAGTAAATTAATGTAAAAGAGAATGTATTCCAGAGAAGATGTTAGTTTTGTTTGTGTCATCCAACCTTTTCCATTTAGCTTCAAAAGGAAGATGAACATATTTGTTGGTAACTGCCATCAAGTCAACTTTAGACTGGAGCAGGTGGGCATGAAAGAATGGCTCAAGTCTGCTCTAGCTGGAAGCAGGTGGAAGCCCTGCTGTGCACATGGTACACTCTTAAAGCAAACTATGGACACAGAGGCCAACTGATGCCACTAGGAGCCAGATTGTCCCAGCTCCTTTTTGCTCCTGTCCTAAGAACCAGAGCATGGCTTCAGCATGGATTGAGGCCACTTTGGAGGCTGTGTCATTTAAACAGTAAACTGTGTAAACTTACAGCGCTTTATAAATAAAGGTTAATAATAATAATAATAATAAACCTCCAAAGGAGCCAGAAGCTGCTTCATTTGGCCTGTCTGTTTGGGCCCTATGACTTATACCAACCATATAAATGAGAGGCTTCCAAGTCAGATTAACAGTCTTGCTCAGGTCTCACAGAATCAGAGCAGTGGCCTCTCCATCTGTAATGTGTTCTTCCTATTTTCCTACTGTCTTCTATCTTACCAAGCATTATTGTTTTTTCTAGTGAGTCATATCTTCTCATATGTGCAAAGTAAGACAGCCTCAGCTTATTCATCTTGAGTTCTAGGTGGAGTTCAGTCTTGACTTGCTCTAGGACCCATGGTATCTGTAGATCTCTTCTCCAGCAACTCATTCCAAATGAATTGCTTTTCTCTGTACCAGCTTTCTTCCCTGTCCAGATTTTACAACAAGACATATCAAGTGGACATATGAAAGCATGGACAATCCTACTTTTAATATTCAATGATATAATGTTACCATTCATGATTTTGTCTAGTTCATCCATAGCTGCTGCTCCTTCATAGCTGTCTTTCCAAGGCCTATTCTTCTTATAATTTCTTGATTGCAAGTTCTGTTCTGATTAATGACTGATCCATGGTATGGAAAATCCCATACTATTTTAATGTCTTTCTTGTCTGTATTAAAGTTATGTAAATCAACTTTGGTAGCACCGGAGGTCCAACCATTGCCTCCAACCCCCTCCTATCAGGCGACCAGCTGCGGCGCGGGGGGGGAGAGGAGCGGCCAGGGGCCATACAAACACCTCCCTTACCTTCCCCTTTTGGCTGCGCAGCAGCGTGGAGGAGAGAGGAAGGCCCAACCATCACCTCCAACCCCCTCCCATCAGGCAACCAGCTGCGGTGTGGGCGAGAGAGGAGCGGCCAGGGGACATAAAAACACCTCCCTTACCTTTCCCTTTCGGCTGTGCGGTGACGTGGAGGAGAGAGGAAGGAGTGCCGGAGGCCCAACCATCGCCTCCAACCCCCTCCTATCAGACGACCAGCTGCGGCACAGGGGAGAGAGGAGCGGCCGGAGGCCATAAAAATGCCTCCACTCTCTCCGAACTCCAAGGCATGGACCCAAGAAGGGAAACAGGCGTTTGGAATAAGGGGCGGTTTGACTCCCTATCCCTCTATTAGTGACAAGCCGGATCCTGGGATTCGGGGTTTCCACTCCAGAAAAGGGGGTAACGTGTGGGCTCAAGGGGGACCTAATGTTTCTCTGTCTCCCTGATCCTCTTAAGGGAGGTAAGGATTGAGAGAGGGAAGAGGGTCGTAGAGTAGCCAATGTCATTATAGACTGCTTTTTGCGTTAGTCTGTTATTCCTTTTTAGCATCAACATTAAATCAACAGAAGGAAAGAACTGCCGAAAATAGGTACAGATCAATAATTACTGGACTCAGAATATGCTCTTCTGAATGCAAAGAAAAAGTACATGGTAAATGCTTGTGGTTGACATAGAAATTTAGATGTGTGTGTGTGTGTGTGTGTGTGTGTGTGTGTGTATATATATATATATATATATATAATTTGCTCTTTTTTCCTTTTCTTTTTTTCATTTGAAATTGCGGGTAAGATAGCCAGAAGGTCTTATAGCAGTTAAGTAAGGATTGAGGTAGAGACAAATGTGTGCTATGGCGGCTGGTACTAGATCCAAAACACAGACGCAAACTCAGGCTCCAACACAAAATAGAATCTTTTCTAATTCTAGGAGGGGATCATTGGAGACATCAGATAAACAATCAGATATAGCTATGACAATACTAAAAGAACTAAGAGACTTTAAGGTTCAAATCAGACAAGAACTTAAAGATACAAGAGACGAAATAAGATTGGATGTACGTAAAGAAATTGGAGAACTATCTAAAATGATAGATAGTATGACTAAGGAAGTGACAGAAATAAGAGCAGAGATGGAGGAAGTTGTAGTCAAAACTAAGGATTTAGATAGGAAAACAGAAAGGATAGTTAAAGATACAGAAATAGACAAACAAAGTATCCTGATTCAAGAAATCAGATACAGAGAAAGGAGTGCAAAAATTAGAGGACTTCCTGAAATGGAAAATGAAAAGCTCATTATACGATTATTACCAGATTTGGATGTACCTGATGAAATATTAGATTTACAGATTGAAAAAGCTTTTAGGATCAGTTCGACCTTCGCTAAGGAGAGGAATCTCCCAAGAGATATAGCCTTATGTTTTACTAACTCAAGAATTTGGGGAAAATTGTGTCAGTTGAGTTACGAAGAAAGATTGGTCATAGATGGCAAGGAATTAGAGGTATTCAGAGACATACCGGCTAATGTTTCGGAAAAAAGACAGGAATATAGATTCTTAACTCAATTACTGTAGAAAATAAACACTAGGTACAGATGGGAAAAAATAGAAGGCATCTCTTTAACATACGGACAAAAAAGATATAGGATTAATTCAGTAGAGAAGGCAAAAGACATATAGAGGAAATTGATTGCTAAAAGAAAGAAAGAGGAAGAGAAGGTAAATAAAGAGAAAGAAAAGGAAAAAAAGATAAGGAGGAAAGTGGCACTGAAATAGCCCTTGCAAACATAAGAAATAGTCAGGAAGACATAGGAGAAAAGGAATTAGTGCAGAGGAAGTTACACTAATAGATTTAGATCTGGCAGTGCAAGAAACTAGTAGAGACGCTAACTCAGATGAATTGTACTGAGGTGAATACGAGATATTTGTGGAAGTGATATAATAGACAACATGAGTATAAAAATAGGCTCTTTCAATGTGAGAGGATTAAACAATAATCACAGAAGGAAAGAGATCGTTCATTATTTGGAAAAAAAATTAATTATGACATAATTTGCCTGCAGGAGACAAAGATTAGAAATAATGAAATACAGTTTTTGAGAAATCCCAAAATAGGATGTCTGTTTTATTCCTCAGACAAAAAAAGAGAAGAAGATGAGTGGCTATATATGTTAACAGAAAGTATGGCCTGTTACAGACTACCAAAATAAAGCTGCTTTGGGTCTCTTTGGAGGTATGTTATTTAAATGATGCATGGGTCCTAAGAGTCCGGAGGTCATGCCAAAGCCACACTCCATTCCTAAGCACTGGAGTGCAGCTTTGGTGCAACTTCTGGATTCTTAGGATGCATGCATCATTTAAACAGCATACCTCCAACGAGACCTGAAGCAGCTTTATTTTGGCAGTCTGTAACAGGCCTATGATTCTAATCTAATATTTAAGGATACAGAAGGGAGATTTGTGGCAGTTGAAGTTGCTATTGGCAACGAAAAAATTGAAATTGTATGCATTTACAGGCCCTTGGAAAAAAAGATGTTTTTTCGTAGTTTAAATAAAGAGCTAATAAAATGTAAAGGAATCAACACAATTATCGCAGGAGATTTTAACGGGGTCATAAAACCAAAAAGGGACAGGGAATCAAAGAAAAAAATTCAAAACAATCAAGGTAAACTCCTGAGTTCCTGCTTCGAATTGTTAGAGGAACATGAGTTAACTGACGTATGGCCCCATCTTTATAGAGGAAAAAAAGGATTCACATACTATTCTGACGCACATAGTTCACTATCCCGTTTGGATATGTTTTTTACAACTAAAGAATTAACAACCAAAGTTAAAAAGATGGAAATCGCACCAAGAGTAATGGCAGATCATAATTTGATAGAAGTAATAATAGATCTTGAGCATAGGAAAACGGGATGGACATGGAAATTAAATGAGAATCTAATTAAAGACACAAAAAATTGTAGAAGCTATGTGAGAGGAAATGAAACATTTTTAAAGGAAAATAACACAATTGGAATGAAAAGTAAGGTTGTTTGGGACACTTTTAAATCAGTCATGAGAGGGATGCTGATTAAAAAAGGAGCAGAAATCAAAAGACAGAAAGACGAAAAATACAAAAAAGATATGCAGGAGTTAAAAGCATTGGAAGATAAAATGATGAAAAATAAGGATAGTGACACTTTGAAAAAACAATATGTAATACTGAAAAACAAAATGCACCAGCAAAATACAGAGGAAACTGGGGAAAAGCTAATGAGAATTAATCAAAGACATTTTGAAGGAGCTAACAAATCAGGACAAAGAGCCCTCCTCCAACCACCATCTTGAGGAGGAGAGAGGCCTGGCCTGAAGACAAAGAGCCATCCTCCAACCACCATCTTGAGGAGGAGAGAGGCCTGGCCTGAAGACAAAGAGCCCTCCTCCAACCCCCCATTGAGGGGGAGAGAGGCCTGGCTGAAGACAAAGAATCCTCCTCCACCCACCATCTTGAGGAGGAAGAGAGGCCTTGCCTGGGAAGACAAAGCCTCCTCCAACCACCAACTTGAGGGGCAGAGAGCCTGGCCTGGAGACAAAAGAGCCCTCCTCCAACCACCATCTTGAGGGGGAGAGAGGCCTGGCCTGAAGACAAAGAACCCTCCTCCAACCACCATCTTGAGGGGGAAGAGCCAGCCTGGAAGACAAATGAGCCCTCCTCCTGACCCATCTTGAGGGGGAGAGAGGCCTGGCTGGAAGACAAAGAGCCCTCCTCCAACCACCATCTTGGGGGGGAGGGGAGAGAGGCCTGGCCTGGAAGACAAAGAGCCCTCCTCCAACCACCATCTTGAGGAGGAGAGAGATGGCCTGGCCTGGAAGGACAAAGAGCCCTCCTCCAAACCACCATCTGAGGGGGAGAAGAGGACTGGGAAGACAAAGAGCCCTCCTCCAACCACCATCTTGAGGGGGAGAGAGGCCTGGCCTGGAAGACAAAGAGCCCTCCTCCAACCTATATCTTGAGGGGGAGAGAGGCCTGGCCTGAAGACAAAGAGCCCTCCTCCTGACCACCATCTTTAGGGGGAGAGAGGCAGGCCAGCAACAACAGGCCTCGCCTGGAAGACAACATTCTTTTAAAATTAATATCAATTATTTCTTTTGAAAATATTTTGATTGTACTTTGTATTTGTCATTTTTTTTACTTGTACACCGCTATGATCAAAGCGGAATAGCAGTCTATAAATAAAACTTATTATTAATATTATTATTATTATTATTATTATTATTATTATTATTATTATTATATTGGTTAGCATACAAATTAAAAAAAGAAACAGAAAAAAATTATTAATGAAATTAAGATAGGACAAAAAATAATAACACAACTGGAAGAGATAAAAAGAGTGTTCCAGGAATATTATACAAATGTATTCAAAGAAAAAAAAGAAGATAAAGAATATGATGAAAAAATAAGAAAATATCTTGATAGGAAGAACATAAAGCAGATGTCAAAAGAACAAATTGAGGAGTTAGAGAAACCGATACAGGAAGATGAAATATCAAAGGGGATAAAGGCATTGAAAGAGGGAAAAGCTCCAGGGCCAGACAGCTATACGGCTTGTTTTTACAAAAATTTTGAAAAAGATATCACAAAGGAATTAGGGAAAGTATTCAATAATATAGCAGAGGAGGGGGTCCCTAACACATGGAAATTAGCAAGTGTGTCCCTCGTACCAAAAGATGGCAAAGATAGAACAGAGCCCACCAATTATAGACCCATCACCCTTCTAAATATAGACTACAAGATTTACACTGGAATTGTGGCAAATAGATTTTAAAAAGTACAGGAGGAATTGATACATGTAGATCAAAACGGATTCTTGCCAGGGAGGCATGTAAGATATAATATACGTACCATCTTAAATATAATAGAACACTATACTATACATAATGATAAAAAGATGGTGCTAATGCTAGTCGATGCTGAGAAGGCTTTTGACAACTTGTGATGAAAGTTTATGTTCGAGGTCTTGAAGAGAATGGGGATGGGGTGTTATTGTTTATCAAATATTGTCCAATTATATGCCAATCAGAAAATACAAGTTATAATAAATGGTCAAAAGACAAATTACATTAATGTAGAAAAAGGCACAAAGCAAGGCTGCCCCCTCTCACCTTTGCTTTTCATCCCTGTTTTGGAAGTACTGAACAATTCTATCAGGGCAAATAAGACTATTCAAGGCAATAAAATCAAGGAAGTTGAATATAAACTTCGGGCTTATGCCGACGATATGATTATAATCTTAGAAGATCCAAACAGTTGTATCGATTGTGTTTTAGGGGAATTGAATGAATTTGGTTTCTTCTCAGGATTCAAGATAAATAAAAGTAAAACCATACTGATAACAAAGAATATGAAAATAGTTGAAGATAAAGAACTGACACTAAAATCAGGAATTGAAGTTAAAAGGAAAGCAAAGTATTTAGGTATCTGGCTAACAAATAAAAATATAGAATTATTTGAAAATAACTATAAAGTAATATGGAAACAGATCACAAAGGATTGGCAAAGATGGAGCAAGCTGGATTTGTCATTGTTAGGAAGGATAAATACTGTTAAAATGAACATACTTCCAAGAATTATGTATCTTTACCTAAATTTGCCCATTATTAATAATGACAAAATAATTTTGACCTGGGAAAAAGAGATTAATACATTTTTATGGAAAGGAAGAAGGGCAAGGATCAAAACTCAGGTACTACGGAAAAGAAAGGAACACGGAGGTTGTGCTCTGCCCAATATGAAGTTGTATTTTTGGGCAGCAGGACTATTATGGCTCCAGGATTGGGTGAGATTAGAAAACACCAATCTATTAAATATTGAGTCATCCAACATGAGGTATGGAAGGCACGGATACTTATGGTACGACAAAGATTTGATTAACAAAGAATTCATAAACCACTCAATCAGGAAGCCCTTGTTAAGAATTTGGAAACTAATAAGATCAATGTTTTAAATAAAGATACTATATTGGGTCTCCACTCAAGAAGCTCTGTTTAGAAGATGGGAAAGGACACAAACCTGGTTAAGATATAAAGATCTAATTAAAAGGACGGTAAATGAGAGAATAGAGATAAAGACCAAAGAGGAATTGGAAAGTTGTGGAATTAGTGTTCAATGGTTTACATACTTGCAAATCAAATCCAAATTCAAAGAAGATTTACTAAAGGAGGGATTGGAGACCCACCCAAATGAATTAGATAAAATATTTTGGGATACAGAGAAGGGAAAGATTTCAAAATTCTATAAGCTGTTGTCATCAAGAGATCTAGAGCACGAAGTGATTACATCAAATATGATAAGATGGGCACAGGACGTGGGACACCCGATTAGATTAGAAAGTTGGGAAAAATCATGGAAAAAAACAGCTAAATTTACGGTTGATCAAGATTTGAAAGAAAATCACCTGAAAGTAGTGAATAGATGGTACTTGATGCCGATGCATAATACAAAGGAAAATAAATGTTGGAAGTGTGGCAAGGTAAAGGGAAGTTATTATCATGTGTGGTGGTCCTGTGTTAAAATTAAGTGCTTTGGGGGGAAAATACATGATACTATACAAAGAATAATAAGAGTAAAATATACTATGACACCCGAACTCTATTTGCTCAATATGACCACATTTCTGGGGACTGAGCCAGAAAAAAGGCACTGGAAAATAGTGCTATACTTTGTAACAGTGGCTCGGATCCTTCTTGCCAAATACTGGAAAATAAAAAGACTACCTAACATAGATGAATGGATACAAAAGGTTTTGGAAATCAAAGAAATGGACAAGGTAACTGCATTATTAAAAGATGAGGATTATGAAAGTGACATGTGGATACCATTCGAAGAATATGTGAATAAGAAGTGGAATGTAAGAATGTGAGAAACGTTAAGATGTGAGGATAGAAGTATATACAAGAAAAAGGAAAAAAGAGAGAGAAAAGAAGTGGAAAAGAGGAAGGAAAAAGAAAGATGGTGAAGGGAAAAAAATTATGTGTTTGAAATATTAGATTACGGTGGCATATTAGTATGCTTACAGTATATAACCTAACAGACTCCCTAACCGAGCTGACACAGCTGGTCTCGGAGCTGGTGTTGGAGTCCCCCAGGCTGCTTGTTCTGGGGGACCTCAACATCCCCTTCGAGGCCGGCTTAACAGATCTAACAGGTGCAGCTT
>NC_056524.1:249850603-249870936 GCF_019175285.1 Sceloporus undulatus
GGTTGTTCATGGAATCCATGACTGCCATGGGCCTGTCCCAGTTGGTTTCAGGGCCAACTCACTGTGCTGGTAATACACTCGATGTAGTCTTCAGTACGGTCCGAGATTGTCCGTGGGTGGGAATTAATGCTATCTCCCCCTTGTCATGGACGGACCATTTCCTAGTCAAGATAGAACTGGATGCCACTATCCAAAAACCCCTTGGGGGTGGAGGACCCATTAAAATGGTCCGCCCTCGAAGGCTGATGGAACCCAAAAGGTTCCAAGACGCTCTAGAGGGTATTATGTTTGGGAACGATGGTGACACTGTTGAAACCCTGGTTGACAACTGGGATAGGAATCTATCCGGGGCTATAGAAAGTATCGCTCCCGAGCGTCCTTGCCGGCCTGCTCCAAAGAAAAGACCCTGGTATACAGAAGACCTTCGCCAGATGAAGCGGGCTGCGCAACGACTAGAGCGCTACTGGCGGAAACATCAGAACTTATCTGACAGAACACTCCATGAGAACATGTTGCGTTCCTATGGAGTGGCAGTCAGTGCAGCTAGGAATTCGTTCTGTGCTGCACGGATTGCGTCAGCGGAGTCTCGTCCAGCAGAGCTGTTCAGGGTGGTCAGGGAACTAACTCAAACCCCGGCCACCCAGAACCCTTTGCTTGAACCAACTATTGCCTGCTGTGATGCTTTTAACAACTTCTTTGCTGACAAAGTCTCTCAGATAAGGGCTGATCTTGACGACAGTTTTCGAGCAGAACCTTTAGTAGAAGCATCCAGTGCCTCTGATAACAAGGTTATTCTGGATCAATTCGAGTTTGTGAGTACCGAGGACGTAGACAAGCTCCTTGGATGCATAAAAAAGATGACTTGCCCTCTTGACCCTTGTCCTTCCTGGTTGACCGTGCAGGGAGGAGATGTTATAACATCTGCTCTTTATTGGATAATAAACACATCTCTTCGGGAAGGTACTGTTCCAACATCTTTGAAGCAGGCAGTTGTAAGGCCTTTATTAAAGAAACCTTCCCTTGATCCCCTGTCTATGAGTAATTATAGACCGGTCTCCCTATTGCCATTCTTGGGTAAGGTGATTGAGAGGGCAGTCGCTTTTCAGCTCCAGGCGGTCTTAGATGAAACCGATTATCTTGACCCATTTCAAACTGGCTTCAGAGCGGGCTACGGAGTTGAGACTGCCATGGTCGCCTTAGTCGATGACCTCCATCTGGCAACCGACAGAGGAGATATAACTCTGTTGGTGCTCTTGGACATCTCAGCAGCCTTCGATACCATTGACCATGGTATCCTTCTGGAACGCCTGAGAGAATTAGGTATCGGGGGCACTGTGCTCCAGTGGTTCCAGTCCTATCTCTCAGGAAGGTTCCAAATGGTGAGGCTGGGGGACAGCTGCTCTCATAAAAAGAGAGCTTACATCGGGCGTCCCTCAGGGCGCCATTCTGTCCCCCATGCTATTTAACATTTACATGAAGCCGCTGGGAGAGATCATCCGGAGCCATGGAGCACGGTGTTATCAGTATGCTGATGACACCCAAATCTATCTCTCCATGTCTTTGACTGATACAGTGACTAAGGATGACATCTCTCCTCTCGATGCCTGCCTGGGGGCAGTAATGGGCTGGATGAGGAAAAACAAACTCAGATTGAATCCAGAGAAAACAGAGGTACACATGATAAGTTCCCCTAGCCCTGTCCTTGACGGGATTAAACTTCCCCTAAAGGACAAAGTGCGTAGTTTGGGAGTACTCCTGGATCCATCCCTACATTTATCATCTCAAGTAGATGCGATGGCCAGGAGTGCTTGGTAGCTGATACGCCAACTACGTCCCTGTCTGGACCTAGAAAAGGTAGTACATGCACTGGTAACCTCTCATTTGGATTTCTGCAATGCGCTCTACATGGGGCTACTTTTGTATCAGGTTCGGAAGCTTCAGTTGATTCAAAACGCTGCAGCCAGATTGATCACAGGGACAGCTAGATCAGATCATTTAACACCCGTATTAAAATATCTTCACTGGCTGCCAATACGTTTCCGGTCCCAGTACAAAGTGTTGGTTATCACCTTTAAAGCCCTAAATGGCTTGGGCCCGGGTTACTTGAGGGAACGCCTCTCCCTGCATAATCCTCCCCGCACTCTCAGGACTACAGGAAAACTGTTACTCAATCACCCTAAGGTGAGACTGGCGACTACTCAACAAAGGGCCTTTATGGCAGTAGCGCCTTCTCTGTGGAATACCTTACCTGAAGGGATCCGCCTTAGTGGAACAGCAGAAGCCTTTAAAAAGGCATTAAAAACCCACCTCTTCCTACAAGCCTACCCTCCCAATTCCTTCTAAGATTATCTTTCCCCTATTGACTCTGATGTATTGATATTCATGATTTTAACATTATTACTGTATGTTTTTAACTATGCTTTTGGATTTAATTCGTCTTAATGTGTATTTTTAATATGTGAATTGTGGTACTGTTTTTACTGACTGTCTTTACTGACACTTGTACACCGCTTTGATCTTGGGAAAAGCGGTTAATAAATAAACAATTTATTATTATTATTTTATTATATAGCATATGTTGACACAAAGTGTATGTATAAATGAATACAGTAATATTACGTATTGAAGAGTTATAACCTAACAAGAATTCAACAGTGATTAACAAAGAGGTACGAATAGTGAGATTTTGCAAGGTTGTATTTTGGTTCATTAATTTTATGTCTGTACTTTAGATCAGTAAGGTATAAAGAGGATGAAATAGAAATAGATATATTGGATCAATAGGTCAAGAATGAAATATGGAACTGTTGTCAATCTATTATAGTTATATCGATCGGGAGCTGAATGTATTGTTCTGTTTGTTTTAAGAATATTGAAAATAAAGAATTTTAAAAAATCAACCTTGGTCATTATTTTTGTTTTCATAATGTTTAGCTATAAGCCTGCCTTTGCACTTTCTTCCTTGTCTCTCATCAGAAATCATTCCAAGTCTTTCCTATTTTCTGAAAGTAGTATGGTGCCACCTGCACATAACTGATGATGTTATTTCCTCCTGTTTTCACACTTCCATCCTCCAAGTGTAATCCTGCTTTACAGATTATTCATTTATCATGCAAGACAAACAAATAGGATGATAAAATGAGTTTTGCCTGGCCTTATCAATTGGATCGCAGTGCAGAAAGAGCACTGCAGGGACATGTATTGAGCAAAGGGATATAATTTTTGCAATGTGAAGTGGTTCCCCATATACTCTGATTTGAATGTACATCAGTTCCAATGTATTTCAGTCCTGTTGTGCAGCAGGCCCATTGTGCATCAGTCCCATTATACACTAGTCCCATTGTTTGGTGGTCACTTTGCTAGTATTCTATGTAGTAACATTACAGAAGCCCTCTCTTGGGCACAAACATTATGAAACTGTCTCATTCTAATTCCTACATATTTAAGCCCATTTATGAAGATGTAACTTCCATACAGGATTCTATATCACATTTAAATTGTGTTTATTTGAAGAGTGGAAAAATATTTCAAATATGTAGTTACAGAAACCTACTCTTTTTTAATAAAAAAAGCACACAGTTTAATCTAGTAATGGAATGGAAGAAACAATAAGTAAATGAATAAATATAGGAGTAACACCCACTGGACTGATTCACCTGCCCTTGGACAGATACATATAAACAAACTAAATTAACTTTTTAATTTGTTAGACATTGTAACATGCTTTGTCATCTTTTTTTTTTTACTGTCTTAAAGTTTTAACTATTTTACATTGCCAAGATTTATTCAGTGGTACACCATTCTGAGCTCTTTGAATCCAGGTGGAATGTAGACCAATAAGTAAATGAAAGACAGTTGTATTTGAGAGAAAATGTAATCAACATAGACACAACTATACAAGGAAATTAGTATTGTTCTTATTCCCATTTCAAAAAAAAAAAAAAAAAAAAAAAGGAAACTGAGGATGAGGCAGTTAAAATTAGGGATTAATTTTTTCTGAAATTCATTCTCACAAAAAGAACAAATATTTCTCCTTGCTCCTCATTTCACACTCCTGAACTTCTGCTGGAAAATACAGCATTGTTTTGGCACAGGACTATAGTTTTCTGTGTAATTTTTTAAAAGAAGAAAGTCAGGTTTTCTATTCAGAAAACAACATCCCTGTGTGGGAATGTCACTCCTGTGTGTGTGGTGGTGGTCGCCCTACAATGTCCTTTTCATGCAGAGTAAGTCCAGACTGTGAGGATTCTCTTTCTGCAGAATCCTTTCCATTGGGTTTTCCTGAAACTCAGGAAATCCCTTTTTTGTTTGTTGTACAACTCCTTGAAAATATTCTTTCCATCCCTAGTTGAGATAAACAGCTTGCCAGTGGATTTCCACTGACATGAGACTGACATCAGATCAAAGTATGTTTTCCATTTACTGAACCGTATGATTTCTCCCATTCCATCAGTTTCATACATGTCCCACATATAGCCTTTACCAAAAAAAAAAAAAAAAAGGGGGGGGGAGGGAGGCCAAGGTGAAAGAACCTATTGGGTTAACACTGATCACTGAACTGAGACTATTGGGACTCATCTCATCAGGTTCAATACTCCCCGTCACTCAGGCATGTCATTATTGCCATCTATCCCTGTGTAACAGAGGTCTCGAATTGTCCCACTGTAGCACCATGACTGAGAATTTCCCACTTTTGCTACCTGTTCCATCATCCAAAAAGATGCTTCATAGTGGATACACTATTTAGAACCCTATATCTTTGATTTGCCTATCCAAACAAGTCCCAAGTTGGGGCTCAGATATGAGAATACACTTCTCCTTATATATGTTGTTATGTGCATTCATGTCATTTCCGACTTATGGTGACCCTATCATGGATGATTTTCTTGTTAAGATTTGTTCAGAAGAGGTTTGCTATTGCCTTCCCCTGGAGTTGAGAGTTTGTGATGTACCCAATGTTGTCTAGAGGCTTTCATGGCTGAATAAGGAATTGGGTTGAGGTTTCCAGAGTTGTAGTCCAACACTCCAACCACTACACCATTCTGGCTTTATGCCTGCTCAGTCATTGAATCAGATTTGGCTGTCATCTGCGTCCCATTCCTGGGGATAGCCCATCAAGAAGGGACAAAAGAGAGGACTTTCTCACTTGTAGCACCCTAATTGTATTGCCCCCCCCATTAAAGCCTAACAAATGACAACATTGTCTTTGTTCCAGCACAAAGTTAACACTTGACTTTTTAGCCAAACATGCAAGGCTTGGTTTTTGTGCTATCATTTTGCAGGCTTTTTTTTCACTAGAATTGTTAAAATGTTTCAATGTATTTTTATGTGTGTGGAATTCTTTTTAAAGAGTTTGAATAGTTTTAGATTAAAGTGATGTTATTGATTGCTCTGGGAGGTGCTGATATAGTGTGGGTTAGAAATGCTTTAAATAAATAAACGAACAGGAATGGAACAGGGTGGATTTTCTCCAATAGTAAAAGTAAACAGCCCTGTTCCTGAGTTGTCCTCAGACACAGTGCTGGACTGGACCCTAGATCACAAACAGATCCTTTTTGATCCACGTGATGGGGGTGGTATAAGTCTAGCAGAAGAAATATCCTTGGCAATCAGCAATGGATATGCTGACTCACCAGACAATTGGAGAAATGAAACCAGCCTGAAAATTCTAGATGATGAGGTTGTCACTCCACCTGATACCTCATGTCAAAATAGAGAAAAATGGGTGGAGGTATGTAGCAGAGGTGGCTTCTTTCAGCAAGGGGAAACCCTTGGTAGCAGAAAACATCCCAGAGGCTAACATGGCTGCAAAAAAGTAGTAGTGCATCAGTCTCCAGCATCTTCAGCTAAACTGTAACTTTTCAGATATTAACGAGCTTGTGTGTGTAACTATTCTCCCATATAAAAATTATGATTATAAATAACTAATATGCCAGGTTAAGGACTTGAAATTAGCCATCTTCCTGTGAGCAGGAACCATTGCACATTTACTGAAGCATTTGAACATTTAATCCTTAGACTGAAAGGATTTATCTGAACAACCAAAACATAATGACAGCCACTTAAACATTTTATCTGTGAACTTTCTACATTTTGCAGTGTAGGACTGTCACCTGTTTGTTTATATTACAAATACCCACACAGGTATGATATAGTCCTCAGGGTGGCAGTAGCACACAACTGCAGAAATCTTTTTAGAAGCCTTTTTCCGAAAAATGATACATAGTCTGGAATCCAGGCTGAATTGCTTAGAGATGCCCTACACCCACCCACATCAGGCCTCCTGGTCAAAAGAGGTTTGAAGCTGCAACACACATTCCCCATGTCCCCTGACACCAATGGGCATTGTGAGTAAGTGTCCCAGTCATTGATATGAACTCTTCCCAACCTTTCTTTTTCTGGTCTACATTGCAAGGCTACATTTTGAGAAAAATGGGGTACCTAGGAGACATGGTAGAGAGCTTACTTTCCAAGTACAAGAACATTACAAATTCTTGGATAACTCTTTGAGGTTGAGATAACTTGGGAAGAAGCCAAGTTTTATTTATTCCCCCCCCCAAAAAAAAACCCCAGGAGTTTGCTCTGTAATCTTGACAAGGTAGAGCTAATTATGAGGTAGAGTAACGTTGCAAGGGGAGCTTGCTGCATAGCCAGCCCAAGATATTTTCCAGCTGATAAGAAGATAGCCATTTCATTTTACTTGCAAAAGGTAAGCAGATTTGCTCCAAATCTTCAGTCAATAGTGGTAATGGCAAAGCACACTCCACTTCCTCAAAGAGCAACAAACTATGTTAGGTGGGGAGAGGAGAACCTATCCAGAACACACTGTTTTAATGGAACGAACTGCTTCTGATGTCCGAGAGCCAGCATGGTATAGTGGTTTGAGTGTTGTACTTTGACACTGGAGATCAAGGTTCAAATCTCAGCTTGACTATGTAAACCCACTGGGTGACCATGGGCAAGTTACAGTCTCTAAGTTTCAGAGGCTGGCAACAGCAAACCCCCTCTGAAGTAACTTATCAAGAAACTGTGAGAGGTTTGTCTTAGGTCATCACAAGTCAAAAATAACTTGAAGGTACAGAACAACAACAACAACAAACAATGTTTTTTCCACACCATCTGAGGTAAGTGCTTCATTCTGCCTAATAAGGCTTGCTGTACTTGTGAAATGTTAGATCCTGGCATAATATGATGGTTAATGGAAGTTCCTTCTAAAAAGTGTGCTTTTTTGACAAAAGCAACCATATATATTGTAGCATCTTAAGGACTAAAAAGTTTTACTTAGTATAAACTTTAATGGGCTCTAATCCACTTCAGGAGGTGTATAAAATACATCAGGTATGCTGGAGTGCTTTCTTGCTTTTCATATAATACTGTTTACCTGACAGAGTCTCAAAAGGGCTTGACAGGCTGGCCATTAAGGCTGGCCTGGAGTTGGAGTCGGGAATAATGTCCACATGACATGTGCCCCGACTCCGCCCCCAGGCCAGAGTGATGCAGCGTGCCACTCCACAGGGTGTATGGCATCACGGCACTCCTCTGGCACTGTGTCTACATGATGCAGCACCAAAGGAGCATGGAAAAGCTGTGCACTGGCAGCTATGGTGCCCTTTCCAGGGTGCAAAAAGTAGTTGCTGAGGAAAGGAAAGATAGGGGCCACAGTATATAGTTGCTGCAGCCCCAATCCAGTGCTAAAAGGGATGCCTCCATCAAGAGACATCATCTCTGAATGCCAGACACTTTCCAGAAATGGTTCATGATTACAGGAAAATATGGGATTAATCTCTGTAGGTAAGAATGCATAACATCTTTAATGCATTAATTCAATGCTCAGCTAAAGCATATTGCTAATGCATCTCTCAGAGAGGGAAAATTTACATCTGGCTTAAAAGAATTGGTGGTTAAATCACTTTTTAAAAAGTACTCCCTGGATGCCCTGGACTTGAACAGTTATAGTCCAGTATGATATCTTCCTTTTTAGGAAAAGGAGATTAAGGCGGTCTGTTGATCCCCTAAATTGCTGGTCTTCCTACAGAAACATGTATGTCTTTCTACAGAATCAATATTTTTGCCTGATAAGACTATTCATAGGTGATTATAATACAGAGGCTTATTGTAGCTAAATCATTCCTATAGTGTACAGGTATGATAGCCAATTGTGCTTACTTCCCGTGATTTAATTTTATTGATGTGTCCCGCTCCTCTCCCATCATCAAAGGGTTCAGGGAGCAGCCATTTTTCCAATAATATTCAGATCAAGGATGCAGTGCCAGTGTGCATGCAGATGCACATGAATTTACATGTTTGCATGTGTGCACAATGCACATTCGAGGTACATGACACATGACCACTTGTGTATACATTTGGTTGTATGTTTATCGGTTCAATGTTGTCATTCAACACAAGGAGTGTGTGTCAAACTGTAACTGTGCATGCAGAGATGCACACGGCACAATCTCAATATGAAATCTCAGCCAGAAACAGTTTTACTAGTTAAGATGGTAAAATACTCACTGGTGACCCTATGTCTAGGAGGAGAAGCAAATTAAATATTCAATAAGGTTTTTTGTTTGTTTGTTTTAAAAAGTCCTATTGAACTGGACTAATAGTATCATGCACAGTAAACAAAATATATGTGTTGCTAGGTTTTACTTCTTCAACAGAAAATTTAGTACTATAGGAAGAAACAGCATGGAAAGACTTCAAAACATCTTCCAAACTGCATCAAGGTATGATCTGATTTTCTTTCACCAGCCTCTGCTTTCCTAATGACTTCCATTTTGATGACCAATCTTACATATCTAAGCTAAAAAGAAAGGGAAAAAAGTCTACTGGTAAGATTGGTTTATCTGTTCTCCCATTTTTTTGTTTTTGTTTTTCTATTCAGGCATGTCCAGTAAGAGGGCCAACATGGTATACTGATTTGAGCATTGGGCTACAGCTTTGAAGACCAGGGCTTTATTCCCAGCTTGGCCATAAAACCCTTTGGGTGACCTTGGGCAAGTCACATGCTCTCAGCCTCTGGGGAAGGCAATGACAAACCTCTTCTGAACAAATTTTACCAAGAAAACCTACGGTCGCCAAACGTCACAAATGACTTGAAGGCAAAAAACATCAACATGTTCAGTATGGAATTCTAGAGGCAGCTTCTGCTTACCTTGCCTGTTATAGGCAGGCACTCACAGCTACAGTAAGATCAGCTAAATTAGAATCCTAGTCTTTCCCAGCTGCAGCTCAGTTATGTTGTTTGCTGCAGACATATCTCTACAAATTGATAATGCAAGTCTTTTTCTCACTGCTGCTAATCAAATCAAATCAAATCAAAACAAAACAAAACAAAAACATCCTCCTGGATGGCCATTACAAGGTTTTGTTAAAAAAAAAAACCTTATTTGTTGGAGACTTTGGGGCTGGACAGATTGGCAGAAAGGGGCAGCAAGACACTGCCCCTTTCTGTCTTAGAAGCAGGGTGCAGCAACCACATGCCATGGCCTGTGCACAGGTCAAAAAGAAGCCCCCAAAAGGGGCTTCTTTTTGCACTGCAGAATGGGCACCATAACTGCCACTTTGCAGTGTTATGATACCCTCCATGTGCCACGCCATTTGGGAACTGTACATAGCAGACGTTATCATGAAGTGCCCCGTGTAAACGGGGCACACCAAGATGGCGCCCACAGCACAGGGTAGGGTTTGGGAGTGTGTGAACACTCCACCCTACCGCAGCCCTAGTTCAGGCCCAGGCCAGCACAAAGTACCAGTCTGTCCAGGCCCTTTGTTAATTGAGTTTAACCTCCATGACTAAGGAGCTTATCGCTTTGCTTAAATAACTTGTCATACCTCATCTGAATTCAAGCCTAAATTGAGAGGCAACCAGGTCCTACTGCAAGGATTTTGCTGCTGAAGCTGCTAGGTGAGTTTAGCCTGGCAGCAGCCTGGGTCCCAGGTGAGCTTATTTTGAAGCTGGGAGCTTTCTGACTTGGAAAAATGGCTGCCAGAGCTCGACTGGGACCCAGGCTGGAGCCAAGTTGTACTCACCAGGCAGCTTTGGTGGTAAAAATCCTTGCAGTAGGACGTGGCTGCCTCCCAATTTAGGCTTGAATTTGGATGAAGCAAAATGGGTTATTTCAGTGGAGCGATAAACTCCTTATTAAGAGCCTGTGTTATTTGTTTGTTTTTGAAGTCTACACAAATTATCATCCAAAAACAAATTGTTGCTGTTGTTGTTTCTTCCTCATCCTTCTCTCTATGGATGAAAGTGGGAAACAATAACAAATCGAACACGTAACACAGTTAAAGGTAAAGATTTTCCCTTTGATAAGGTTGTCAAGTTGTGAGCGACTATAGGGGGAAGTGCTCATCTCTATTACTAAATCAAAGAGCCAGCATTGTCAAAGATGACTCTGTGGTCATGTGGCCAACATGACTGCATAGAATGCTGTTACCATCCCACTGAAGTAGTACCTATTTATCTACTTGCACTTTTACTTGCTTTTAAACTGCTAGGTTGACAGAAGCTGGGACTAGTGATGGGAGTTCACCTCATCATTGTGGCACTTGGGTCTCAAACTGCCAATCTTCTCACCTTGTGGTCATCAGAGTCAGCACCTTAACCACTGTGTAACAGCATCACTAACACACTTAAAGGAACATATAAAACCAGTATATATAGAATCAGAGAATCGTAGAGTTGAAAGAGACTACAAAGGCCATCCAGTCCAACCCCCTGCCATGCAGGAAATCTCAATCAAAGCATACCCAACAGATGGCCATCCAGCTTCTGTTTAAAGTCCTCCAAGGAAGGAGACTCCACTACACTCTGAGGGAGTTTGTTCCACTGTCGAACAGCCCTTACTGTCAGGAAGTTCCTCCTAATGTTGAGGTGGAATCTCTTTTCCTGGAGCTTGCATCCATTGTTCCGGGGACTAGTGTCTGGAGCAGCAGAAAACAAGTGGAATCTCCCTCCTTGGAGGTCTTTAAACAGAGGCTGGATGGCCATCTATTGAGGATGCTTTGATTTGGATTTCTTGCATGGCAGGGGGTTGGACTGGATGGCCCTTGCGGTCTCTTCCAACTCTATGATTCTCTGATTCTATACTAATGGTGAAAGCCCATAGTTATAATATTTTCATTTTTCTGCAAAAAGGCAATTAAAGGTTACCAATTTTACCAAAATGTCACCAAGGATTTTCCCCTAATCAAAGCAGATAATCTATCCATTTCCACTAGATCCAACAAGTTTAACAGTCATGCCTCTTTCATTGGAATTTCAGTATTCTACGATTTCTACACATACACATACTTGCTGCCATTATCATTTATTTGACAATTGTTATTTGAATATAAATCATAGAATCATAGAATCGTACAGTTGGAAGAGACCTCAAGGGCCATCCAGTCCAACCCCCTGCCATACAGGAAATCTCAGTCAAAGCATCCCCGACAGATGGCCATCCAGCTTCTGCTTAAAGACCTCCAAGGAAGGAGACTCCACTACACTCTGAGGGAGTGTGTTCCATTGTCAAACAGCCCTTACTGTCAGGAATTTACTCCTAATGTTGAGGTGGAATCTCTTTTCCTATAGTTTTCATCCATTGTTCTGGGTCCTGTTCTCTGGAGCAGCAGAAAACATTCACTTTAATTTTATCATAGAACAAATATCAATGCCACCCAAACCTTAAGTCATGCTCTTCAAGAATTAGTAACTTTTTATCAATTAGTCCTTCAGCCACACAAAACAGCACACAAAAAAGTACAAATTCTACTATGGTAAAGTCAATCCCCCTCTTTTTGTTGAGTCTTGTATGACTTTATATTTAATGCTTAGTTTCTTCCCTTGTATATAAACTTTGATAGATCTTTTGCCATTGTTTGAATGATACATTATTAGTTAAAAGTTGTACACAATGCACCCACGCCAGTCTCAGACCTGACATCTGAGGATCTGATCTTCCATGGACAGCAAGCCCCAGCTTTTTCAATGAGTTTAGTGCATGCAGCTTCAGGCACATGTGCAAGCATGCACTCATGCCCATTGAAAAGAATGGGACTTAAGGTCCTGCATTTTTGTCTGTCCAGAACAGATCCCCCATGGATAGCAAGTATTTTAATTTTTTTAAAAAAAAGAACATTCTTGACAAAACATTCTTCTTAATCCCTGAAATTCTCCACATCATTGACAAATGCAGCTTTCCTATCTTTGGCCCGAAACACAGGCCAAAAGCTCCAGCTTGAGCCCAATCTGGGGGTGTGGAATAAACATGATGCATTCCCCTGGATCAGGCTGAAGCTGCACTGCGGCCATCTAAGGTGGCCCAAACCCAGCTGCAAAAGGCGTGCGAAAACACACTCCTTTTCGATGGCTGAATATGGACTGCGGGGGTGGCCCGGATCATGGCTGGGAGCATGCTTCTGTGGCTGCTCCCCTTTTGCTCCCTCTGCTCAAGTTCTCTGTACATCTTTCTTGATTTTATTTCATACCTTATCATAATTATTCTGAAATAACATATAATTCATACTTGTCACAGCAATGCCAAAATATGTCACATTTTTCTCAATTTTAAAACCTGACTTGTCCATCAGCTGTTTTTGATCTTCCTTTCTTATGTTTTGTTAATATCGTTGTATTTTGTTTATTCATTTGAAATTCAGGAAACTCTCAAAATTCTTTAATGTTACCAGCAGTATGTCCACACTTTCCAAAAGATTTTCCTACACAGTCACTAAATCTTCTGCTAATGCCCTCAATTTAAATGTGCTTTTCTAAATTGTTAAATTTTAATTCTCTTCTCATGTCTTATCACCATATTGAAAATCTCCAAAGCTAAGATAAGCAATGAAGGAGAGAAAGGGCATCCTTGTCTTGTACCTTTCTGTATTTGATAAGGTTTTGTTAACTCTCCATTAGCCAATATGTATGCCTTTTGTATGTCATAAATCGCTTTAATCCAATTAATAAAGTTGTTGCCAAAGCTCATTTCCTTAGAATTCTCATAAAATAAAATAATAAATAAACTCAGCTTTTCAAACCATAGTTGATGGAACTGAATACTGCTGAAAATAGGAATACACTTCACTGTCCAGTCCAACCCCCTGCCATGCAGGACATCACAATCAAAGCATCACCGACAGACGGCCACCCAGCCTCTGTTTAAAGACCTCCAAGGAAGGAGACTCCACCACTCTCTGAGGAAGTGTGTTCCACTGTCAAACAGCCCTTACTGTCAGGAAGTTCCTCCTAATTTGAGGTGGAATCCCTTTTCCTATAGTCTTCATCCATTGTTCTGGGTCCTGTTCTCTGGAGCAGCAAATACTCTATATCTTGCTCTGAAGCCAGTTTGAAATGGATTTAAAAAAACCTTTATCACTCAAGACTGCTTGAGTTGGAAAGTAACTGCTCCCTCAATCGCCTTTTCCTAAAGAGGAAGATATGATTCTGGTCTATACATATTCAAATCTAGGGGATCCAGGGAGTACTTTTGAAGAAGTGGTTGAACCACCATTTCTTTTAAGCCAGATGTACATTTTCCCTCTCTGAAAGATGCATTAGTAATATGCTTTAGCTGAACATTGAATTACTAATGTCTGTGGTTTGAGCCCCACTGACCTGTCCAGTACATAAAGGGGGATGTTAAGCAATCTTACCTACAGAGAGTAATGACATATTTTCCTGTAGTAATGAACCATTTCTGGAAAGTGTCTGGCATTCAAAGATGATGTCCCTTGACGGAGGCATCCCCATGTATAGAAAAGCAGTGGAAATGAGATGTTAATGTGCAATTTCATTGATAAAAGGGGGGAATGAACAGTTATTCATTTGAATTGTGAAACCTCCATCATGCTTCACAGATGATTAAAAATACATAATGAATACTTACCTGGAGGGGCCTCTAACTGAGGTCTGAGTAGGAAGACATCAACAGCCCTTATAGTGAATGACTTTATAATGGCTACAAGAGAAATTATTGATTAGCTCATCAAATATAATGATGACATTCATTAAAACCATTATTATGACACATAATTACCACCTCCAACAACGCTGCAGTGAAGCATGACTTCTGAGCTACCAAAATAAAACATTCAAGTAAATGTTGTTTTGCTTCTCACAGACTTTTACAGAATGAATGGGTTCTTGTTTTAAAGCAAAATCAAATATTTTATGTGGGAGACAGAAGCAGGAAATGATTGACTTCACTGACATTTCCCTGCCAATTCCATGCATATTTTTAAATTTTGAGGCAACAGTTTCATTAATATTTCTACATGAAAAAAAAACATTAAGAGATAGCTTCAAATATGTTGACTGAGATCCTGCATTGACAACATAATCATGATGATGGGGCTCTGTCCTCTTAGTCTGGTGATGCCACCCCTCAAAAAAATCCTGTCTTTGAAGCCTGACAACAGCACAATTGAAGAATGTCCAAGATGTTGCCAGTCAGCATACTTGGAAAATGATGCCTGCTGTGCAATTACATTGAAAACAGGTAGCTGGTGCAGACTCAGGAATCTGTCATCATCATCAACATCATCATCATCATCATCATCATCATCATCATCATCATCATTTCTTACCTGCCTCACCCTATGGATTGAGGCAGGGGACAACAACAATTAACAAACAAAATCAGTTTTAAAAGCACACATCAATTTAAAAGGACAAATAAGCCTGCTAGAAGAGACTGGTTTTCAATGCTGTTTTAAATCCAGACAGTGTATTCAGCTGATGAATCTCTTCCAACAGGTCATTCCACAGTCTAGGGGCAGTTGAAGAAAAAGTCCTCTGGCTGACAGTTGCCAACCTTGTCTTGGCTGACTGGAATAAATGTCTGCCAGAGGACCTGAGTGTACGGGATGGATTACATGGAAGAAGACAATCCTGAAGGTTTAACCATGTAGTATTTTAAAGGTAATAACCAATGCATTGTATCTTGCCCAGAAACTAGCTGGTAGCTAGTGGAGTAATATTAATATTGGTGTAATGTAATCACTCCTGGATATTCCAGTAATCATTCTGGCTGTTGTGTTTTAAACTAACTGAAATTTCTAAACTTGGCACAGAGGTAGTCTAATGCACAGTGCCTTACAAAAGTCCAGCCTTGAGGTTGCCAGGACATGCACTATCATCTTAAGGTCTTCCAGATCTAGGTAGGGGCACATCTGACATAACAGCCAAAGCTGATACACTGGTACCCCGGGATACGAACGCGCCGTGTTACGAATTTTTCGGGTTACGAAAAAAAAACATTTAATTAATTATTTCCGGGTTACGAAGGTTTCCCCGGGTTGCGAAAAAAAGCCGGCGCTATTTTAAATGGAGCCGCGGCAGAGCCGCGGCTTTTCCCCATTAGCGCCTATGGGGATTCGGCTAACGAAAGACTTCCGGGTTACGAAAATGGCGCCGGAACGAATTAATTTCGTAACCCGGGGGACGAGTGTAGTAAGCAGTCCTGGCTGTGGCATCTATCTGAGCTGTCACTTAGAGTGATTGATCCAGAAGCACCCAGAAGTTGCAAACACAGTCTTTGTAGACATGAAATAGGGGAAGTTGGGGGGAAATGTTTGCAATTTCTGTTCCTCATTCCCCATGCAAATTCACTGAGATAACACTAGTGAAATTTCATTCAAATCTCTGCACATCTGTAGAGATATGGGTGAGTTGAGCACTATCTGTATTATCTTACATTAGAGGATGGTTGGAGAAGAAGCCAGACAAAGATTTGCTTGTTTATTTTTTTTTAAATGCTATTTATTAGGTTATTAAGAAAGTCACTTGAGAAACAGCAAGCCATTTTGTGTGTGCAGGTTCAATCTAACGAGCTCTTGTACAGCAACATTTTGAACTCATTTCAAAGAAAATCTGAGAATGGCTTACATTGCTCTCATGTAAATTGGACCTAATACTAGTCAATTTAAGTTTAGAAAGATGATGATGCAAATTAAAACTGAAGGATGACCTATATCACATGGTTACAGACTGCAGTGTGAAAAATTGTTATTAGTGTGCAGTTCTGTTTGTAACATTCTTGCTGTGAATATTAATACATCTGCCGAAGGCAATGTGTCCAGCATTATAACTTAGTCATTTGCATTAATGTTCTACGGTCTGCAATATTACATTAACCCAGGTTTCAAATTACTCCAAAACTGTGTGTGGAATTGCCTAGTAATCCATTGCTGAGGATAAAGTTATCTATTCAGGTTATTATATTTTTTTAAAACTTTACTGCCCAACTGCTTTCTAACATTGATTCACATATTGTATTTATAGCAAGAATCATATCTATCATATTTCAGTGATGTGAATTGCCATAGAATGAGCCAGGTAGGAAGTTTGACCTCATACACATCCATTAACTTCAAAGCAAATGGTTTCTAAATAAAACTGAAACCTAGTTCATGTGACTTAAATTTGAACTTGGCTTTAGGGGACAATGAAGAAGCCCATATCTGTAGTTAGGTATCTCATAGAAGTTGATAAACTGCAAGACTGGATAATATACACAAGTGTCCCAGAATGCTCTCCTGAGGTGATGGATGGCTTCAATGTCAGTGGGGCAGTGACTACACTCCAGGTGTTAGTTCAAACTTTGAATGAGTGATCCAAAGTGATTTAGCTATTTTGTACATGAGATTTAGCACCCTGACTAGCCCCTTTAATGTTTGGGACAAATCTAGTCAATGAATCAGATTTAGGCTGGACTTTTCATGAATGCAAGGCTCATTCCAAATCATAGAGGGAACTGAGGTCCAACACAAGCTTCTCACTGGATGAACAGGACAGGGAGTCCAGTTTAATGATTTTTGCTTCCTATAATGCACATTGCTACATTCTAGTTTGTTCCAAAGAGTCATCTGGTGCACTAAATCAGTGTGTACGTTGGGATGGGGTAATGGGGAAACGATGGAATCAAGAGAATAGAAGTTAATTCACTTTCACAAATAAAAATAAATATTATTATTAAGTGCTTGTAGATATACGCTTCCAATTCAAACATTCTTCCTCTTGCTTTCATCTTTGCATACATTTTCCATGCAATGGGTATGGAAAGATAAGTAGAAGGTAGAATAGGGTCCTTTCTGCACTGGTATGGGACAGCCTAGAATATCCATGAGCATGAGTCAGAGATGTGATGCAGCAGCTAAGAAAGCCCTTGTGGTCTCTTCCAATTCTATGATTCTGTGATTCAAATCCCTTTTGAACAAATCTTTCAGAGAAAATCCCATGATAGGTTTGCTTTAGGAATTGCCATCAGTTGAAGGTACACAACAACAAAAAGGAGGAAGGAATGGGGATGAAAAATGTGGCAAGTCCTTTAAGAGGAGCTGTTTTTTTATTTTTGCATGAGCTTTGTGTTTATAATTATAAACCCACGTCTTCAGTGCAGTACCCAGTGGTATTAAGCTATTAACAGTACATATGAAAGGGATCTAGGAGTCTTAGTGGTCCACAGGCTGAACATGAGTCAGCAATGTGATGTGGCAGCTAAGAAAGCCAATGCAATTCTAGGCTGTATCAATAGGAGTATAGTATCTAGGTCAAGGGAAGTGATAATGCCACTGTGTTCTTCTTTGGTCAGATCTCATCTGGAATACTGTAACCAATTCTGGGCAACACAATTCAACAAGGATGTTGACTAGGTAGAACACTCTAGTCACCCAAAGGAGGGTGAACAAAATGGTGAAAGGTCAAGAATCTAGGAGCAGCTGAGAGAGCTTTGAAAAGAGAAGGTAAAGAGGCCACATGATAGCCATGTTTTTAAATACTTAAAGGGATGTCATACTTAGGATTGAGCAAGCTTGTTTCCTGCTGCTCCAGAGACTAGGATCCAGAGCAATAGATTCAAGTTACAGGAAGTGAGTTTCCAACTAAACGTTAGGAAGAAATTATCTTTGGAGTTTTTAAACAGAGGCTGGATGTCCATCTCTCAGGGAGGTGCTTTAATTGTGTATTCCTGCATGGCAGGGGTTTGGACATGATAGCCTTTGCGGTCTCTTTGAACATAATAATAATATGATTCTATGGTCCTGTCCCCTGACCCTGCTCCATTGAAAGGTCCTCCATTCTGATGCTGGATGGTTGATCACATACACAGCCCACTCAGCTGCCCTGTATATCTGCTGCCACTTTGGGTCAATTTTCTCTGAGGCAAGAATGGGGAGCCCAGCCTCAATCTCATGGGTGGGTATTGGAATGGAGGATTCCAGATCTTTCCAGGTTATCCAGAAAAAGTAGTAATTTATCCAGTCATCCAGTCTATTCACACCAGAACCAGTGTTTGGACCATATGTTGTCTGTTCTTCCCATCAAAATGATAGGAGAGGCCATTTTATTTGGCCCATGCAGACAGGACTTGAAAGAAGGGACAAGACATGCATAGATGTGAAGATATTATTCATTTCATTTCATAAGAACATTTTTAAAATTGACTTTGTCAAAAATGCAACAGACCATGTGACAGGGAATAGTTGGATTTATTTATTTTGTATGAATTTTATTATTGTTGTAAGCTGCCTCAATCTTATTGGAGAGGTGGGATAGAAATAAATTATTATTATTATTATTATTATTATTATTATTATTATTTACTAGTTTGGAAAGCAACAACAAAGAGAGTTGACTGGGTGAGAAAGCCAAATGGGTAGATTTATTTATCCAGACAAAGGGTTTTGAACATTTAACTCTTAAATGTCTGCCTTTAAATACCTTTGTTTGGCCATGTCCCTGATTCTGAACTACCGATGCCACCTCTTGCTTTCTGACAGACTCATCATCTTTTAAAAGATGTCAGACTGATAAAATCTGATCCTTACTTTCCTCAGAAGAGCAATGTGTACTGAAATTTGGTTTGTTGATATGATTTGATAAGTGTTTTCCAAAAAATGCAACTTTCTTCATAAATGTTGTGGAAATAACGTGAGCCTCTGAAGCTGAGGAGCTTGAATTTGACACACACACACACACACACACACACAATCCAAAACACCTGAATATGAATGAAAAGAAACCTAATTGCTTTATACAAAACTAGACTTATTTATATTTCTTTGTTCTCTGTCTCTGGAGCCATGAAAGAGGGGAAGAAGAGGAGAAAGTGTTTCTATGGGGAGGAAGGAAGAACAGCTGAAGATGGCCCTACTGCATGGACATACCTGTCACTAATTTCTGATAAAGGAATTTGGGATAAGGGAGCTCCCAGAGGGTCAACAATTATGAGCCTATTTAGAAGTCCATGAGATTTTTTCCCTCTAGCATTTTTTAAATTTTTGTTCTTAATTGCTAGGATCAATTTAAATTGAACTAAGAGAGTTCACCCTTCTCTAACAGGAGCCAGATTAGTTCTGAGTATGCAGATACATAAGGGATACAAATCCCTTTGCAGTATTTCAGAACTGTTCTAGTTAATTTAAGATAGGATAATGGTATATATAGTCTGTCAAGAACAGAGCTGTAATATTCATTATGTAAAACCAGGATCAGTTTGAGGTTGTATAAAGTGATGTTCAGGTATGCTAGATTAGAATCATGGGAAGGGAGAATGGGGACACATTTACCACCACCCCTCCGGCCCTCCACTTTTCTTTATCACCCTCCACAAACTGGGAAGCCTTTTGTATAATAGAGTTACACATGTGGTGTCATGGTGCATGCAGAGATATCCATTCACAAGAGTCACACATGAGATTATGTACTTGGTTGCACATTCAAGGGTCATTCAGTTGCCAGGGCTTCTGTTCAACACAAGGATCGCATAGCACAACCAATACATAAATCCACATGAAAAGATTTATGTTACACAAACCCAGTGTAGGATCTTGGCCCATGTATCTGTCATGGACCTAGCTGTGTTATATCCATATACAAAGGGATCTTGAAGTATCTTTCGAGACTAACTGTGCAAAAGAAGTTATAGCATTAGCTTTCATAGACTTGATCTACATTCTTAGGTGCTGCAAGATTCCTTTACATACTGTCATGTACCTGTTAAAGATTAGGGTTTTCCCAGAAAAAAAGTAGCAATCATAATTATCATAGCTTTTGATGAATATCCATAGACTTAAATTCAAAATGTTAAGAAGTAAGCATTCAATCCCTTGGACCTAGATGGACACATTGTTAAATTATTGTTTCTCCCACATTCTTTAAAAAAAAACAAAAAACACCACCTTGGGTTCTTTCAATTGTGAATATGAAGAAACCTGTGAATTCTAGTAACTTCTTATCAGAAACAAACAAAAAATAAATAATCTTTCCACATTAAAATCTAAAGCAGAAATGTGGCTTTCTGAAATATTTTTTGAAGTGAGTTTAAAATCCCTGAATTTGGGATGGG
>NC_056524.1:249870946-249902999 GCF_019175285.1 Sceloporus undulatus
TAATAATAATAATAATAATAATAATAATAATAATAATAATAATAATAATAATAATAGGTTTTATTTATATACCGCCCAATCACTGGGAATCCGAGAGGTTTACAATAGAGGGGATAACAGACAGTTCCCTGCCCACAGGCTTACAATCTAAAAGACATGACACAAAAGGAGAAGGGAATGGTGAGGGGGGGAGGGAATCAGGTCCAGCATTCTTCTCTCCCTCTGAGGCCTGGACCAAGGCAGATGGACCGGAGGGAGGGCTCTTCTTCTTCAGGCTAGCCCTGATGGTACTGGGCCAGCCTACTCTCTCCCTCAGAGGCCGAAAGATGACAGTTAGGGAGGGAGAAGCCTCCTTCTTCAGGCCAGCCCCTGATGGTACTGAGCCAGCCTACTCTCTCCCTCAGAGGCCGAACGATGACAGGGAGGGAGGAGCCTCTTTCTTCAGGCTAGCCCCTGATGGTACTGGGCCAGCCTTCTCTCTCCCTCAGAGGCCGAAAGATGACAGTTAGGGAGGGAGGAGCCTCCTTCTTCAGGTAGCAGGTTATTAGTTGGCAAGGTCCAGTGTCCAAATAAGATTATTTGCTTTTTTTAATAATAATATTTGCATCCTTCTAACACAATAGAAAGTGAACCCTCATGCACCAGGATTTTTATTTAATGAGTATTTAACTGAGTTCTGGAGTAATCTATGAATCTATTGGAATTCATACATGCAAGCCTGAATTCTACTGCTAGCCTCAACTAGAATAGGATCAATGAATCAATGGGATTTAGTGATGCATTGATTCCCTACTCAACTATCAGTTCAGTGGGTTTACTTTAGTTAGGAGTAATTAATAGGATTTGGACTATGCAGTATTAGCAATTGGGTTGGCATTGTATTTTTGCTTTAGTGCTGAGGTCAGTAGAAGTGGTATTCTTGCATTTCCTGAACCCACTGGTAACAGCATATGGAGAATTAGAGTATTCTTCATCCCATCCCCCCAAAAATATAAAAAATATTTTTTAAAAAACCCAAAATATAAAATATCAAACAGCATGGGACCTTTTTTTGGTCCCAATTCATTATACTGGTTGAGCTTTAAAAAGAATTGGGGCTAAGACTGTTAAAATATATTTCTAATTTGTATTGAAAATGTTCAGATGTGGCAATGGTTAACTAAGGTTTAAAGTGGTTCCTGTTGAAGGCCAGAAAGCCTAGGCCTGGAAGAACAAGTCTTCAAGGACATTTGCTGAGACATAATATAAACAAATGTATTATTGTTATGCTCTTGAGTAGTATGGTGACTTCATGGGAAAGAGGTGTGTCCACTTGGTGGGAAGGTTGATCTTTTGTGAAAACAAAGACTGATGTCACATTCAATTTTCTTCTTGCATGGACTCTGAAAGAGAATAGATGTATAGTAGCCTGCTGTGAAAGTGTAAATAGCAACAAAGTCAATAAACCCTCATTTGAGTGAAAATCTGTGTTGAAGTTACTTTGTTCCTGAGTAGCTAAGAAGACTGCATCTGTTCCAGTTGGTACCAGTTCAGAACCACCGGCAGAACAAGACATCACCCATCCCAAAGATCTTTTTCTCTAACAAAGACAACATAGAAATGTATGATGGAAACCATGTAACCTTAAACACTATGGGCAACACAAAAAAATGCAATGTATAACATTAGTTTGCAGTGACTTTTTTTATTTCCCTTCTTTACCCTGCAGCCACTCTATGCATCATTAAAATCTGTTTGAGAGAGTTACTGTTTATCGATCCATTTCCTGTATTGCTATGTATGTACTGTATATGTATTATCCTACTTGTGAGTATGTATTTTCCCTGGATAATGATTAACCTTCCATTTTGAAGCCAAGCCCTCCCTTCAGTCCATCTGCCTTGGTCCAGGCCTCGGAGGTTGAGAGGAACTGCTGACCTCTTACCCTTTCCCTCCACCACTCCCTTCTCCGTCTGTGTCATGTCTTTTTAGATTGTAAGCCTGAGGGCAGGGAACCGTCTAACTAAAAAGATTGCATGTACAGCACTGTGTAAATTTACAGCGCTTCATAAATAAAGGTTAATAATAATAATAATAATAATTTTGAGGAAGATTACAGGGTTTTGGGGGACTGTGGGGAGAATCTGTTCTGCTGATGCAAGCTGTTTCATAGGTGGACAAACACAGGTAGGTTCTTCTCCTTGTATAGAAATAAATGCCCCTGGAATTGGACTTACTTTCAAGTAAATATGATCAGACTGGAATATTGTGTCATTCAGTGCATATGTACAATTTTGCTTCATTTATAAAATCTGCAGTGCCTCTGCATAATTCAGGAAGTAAAGCCTTTAGCAACATTTTTGCTTCATTCATTCCACTTACATCCTGCAAGAATTCAATATCTGCTGCCTGATAACAATAGCTTTTCTTGATTTAGAGAAAGAACAATGAACTAAGCAGGAACAGTTTAATAAAGCAATATTTTACTCATTAGCTGAAATTTTAGCTTCACAAATTTTAAATGTGAAGCCGACAGAAAGAATTACTCAAAAAACACTTGTGTTGTACCATTTTAAATCTGAAATGGAAGTGAAATGATTCCCAGCTTTCTTTGATTATCAATGGAGATTAGACACTCAAGTGCTATTTTTATCTTTGACAGTTTCTCTGTGCATACCCACCTTTTGAAAGTCACATTGGAGTCACCTACAGTGTAAGGTCCATATCTGCGAGGAAGAGCTGATTGGAGAAAAAGCTCTTAAGGAGCTGACAACTATTTGTATTAATTTTTTATGTATGTAAGTCCTCACATTTGTAGGAAGAAAGTGACTTTGGCATTCTAATTCTCAAAATTATCATTGCCACAAGAAAGATATTTCTAAAAATAATACTCTCCGAAACACAGAGCCAAGAAGGCTTCCTTCACCAGAGCCAAAAGTGTTTGGGGACATTGGAAAGGCATTTTGCACTGCTAGCTTTTAGCCTTAGTGTAGTCTCTAAATTTGAGCTTTGGGGAGCCCCTCCCCCCTCTTTCTGGTTGACTGCAATGTTGCAAGAAAATATTTTCCATTTTTCTTCTTTTCCGCTCTGAGTTGTTTTGATCAACTAGATATTTTTTTTAAAAAAATGTCCAACATCCCATTGGTAGATTATGTCAGCATAACTACAGCTGCATATGCAATAGAAGGAGGAGGGGAAGGCTGCAGGTGCAGCAGCTACGAAGAAAGTATGGTGCAGGAGAACTAGACTGTCTGGAGTCATCAGATTTTGTCTCGCTTTCCTTGCCACAGTGGTGTGACCCTGAAATAAATGCAACTAATAGTGCCAACAGTTAGGAGTGGGAAGAGCAATGGTTGGCATCCTGTATTGCAGTTATGCATCCATAACCTCGAGTTACAGATTCATTACTGTTCCATATTCACTAATACTATGCATTTATGATGATGGCAATATTTCTCACATGCCTATTTTTACAGCCAGCAACCATGCGAAGCATTGGAACTGTATTTTGTTCCAATGTGGTGCAGCAGGATGATGTTTGCAGTCCCCTCCCACCAATGGGAGGGGCTGTGATAAGAAATTGCAATAGAGGTAATTCTTTTGATTGTTACAGCCTTGCGCACTGATGGGAGGGGTACAGAAACATCATCCTGCTGTGCCATTATCACCACCATCAGAACAGATCTCCTTTTCTTTGTGTGGCTGCTGGCTGTTAAGGTAGGTTTGGGGGGGGTTGGGCAAGAAGATGTGGCTTAGTTATACATTATACAACTCAATCCGCAGGAAGAGGTGGGAATTATTATTATTATTATTATTATTATTATTACTACTACTACTACTACTACTACTACCTTTGTACCTATGTAGATGATGTAGGATTTCAAGCATTCTCAATTATTAATTCCTTGGTCCAGAAAAATAGGTTTCCCAACAGTTGTGAAATGCTGTTGAAAAGAGTAATAGAGCAGTTGAACTGTAAAACAGTTTTCTCTCAGTACAGTGCTCCCTCGGGTTACGAAATTAATTCGTTCCGCCGCGGCGTTCGTAACCCGATGCATTTCGCAAGCCGAAAAGGGCTTTCCGTTAGCGCTGGCAAGCCGCGCGTTTGAATTTCGCGCCGAAAAAAAATTCGTAACCCGAAAAAAACCTTCGTATCCCGGAACAGTTTTTTCCAATGGAACTTTTTCGTATCCCGGAAATTTCGTAACGCGATCAATTCGTATCCCGGGGTACCACTGTATTCAAATGTCTCAAACTATTTTGTGGGAATTATTCTGTGGAAAAAATATTCAGCAGAGAAATGTGAGTTCTTGAAAATGTACTTTCTGTGCAGAAAATATGTTTCAGGTGCAGTGATATTATTATTGTTGTTGTTATTATTATTATTAACCTTTATTTATAAAGAGCTGTAAATATGTTTTCAATGCAGAACACATGGGTGAGGTTTGCCAGCCCAAGTCTATATGCTCCCCAAATAGTTCCTCTGAAACATTTTAGCAAGTTCGTTGGAGAAAATTGTGAATCCTTGGAGAACACTGTAAAAAAAAACCTGTTTAGTCTTGCAGCAGGTAAAAGACTATAGTATGTATTTCTTAGAGATGAAAATATTAACAAAATGGTGAAAATTTGTTTCTCAAGTGGCAAGAAGCCCTGATGAGAAGAATCTTGGACTAAACAGAATATTTCAACTTTGGGACTTACTGTTCATAAAATTGACAAGTGGTTGTTTTTTGTTTGTTTGTTTGTTTTGTTTTGTTTTTTAACATAAAAAATACTATAGTTGGGGACTTATCTTGCAACCACATTTTCAGCATTGGCAATGGAATTTTCTGCATAGAAAATAATGTTTCTTTACTTCTTTACTTCTTTTTCTTTTTCACAATTTTACTGCTGACTCATAGATTCATAGAACCTAAAGGAACCCCAAGGACCCTAGTCCAACTCCTTGTCAGTGCAGAAATATATGGGCAAAGCACACATATCACCGTCCAAGCCTCTATATAAATTATTATATGATGGAGAGTCTTCTACCTTCCCTGGTAGTTTATTCCACTATTGAAGAGGTCTTAACATCAGGAGGTTCTTTTTAATATTTAGTCAAAATCTTCTTGCCATTTACATCCATTGGTTCAGTTTCTGTCGCTTGGAACAGCAGAAAACAAGATTTTTCCATGTTCTAAATGAGACCAGATTTTCCAAGTTAATTATCATATCACTTTTTCATTTTTCTTCTTCTCCAAGCTAAATATATCCAACTCCCTTAACTGTTTGTCATAGAACTTGGTTTCCAGACAGTTTGTTGTATTGGTCAACAAAGATGAAAAAATTTCAATCAAGTACAGATGTACATATTTTTACTATTTTGCTATTACTATCATAGATATTAAATATGTACATTCATACATAGCAATGGAAGTAGACATTGCTTAACAACAGTACATCCTGATGGAGCTGTGGTGGATATTTGTTAGTGGGTTCCTTAGCTTCTTTACTCTAATGATGTCCTGCTGTAACCAGGACCTCAACAGCAACTGGAAAAATAATGGTCTTTCTTGTGGTCAGGCAACTGGAAGTGAAATATTCTATAATCACACATCAATGTCCTACCCCACTGTCAACATCCATGCATCTACTGGGAATAGTTTTAATTTGTATGCCAAAGATGGGAAGTTTTCTTAGAATAATGGAGTTTGAAGGACTGCATGTTGACTTTCTAAAGTAGGCATGGACAAAGTGCATTCCACATGTTGTTAAGACTATGACTGTCATGAGTCCTTGCTAGAATAGCCAGTGATGAAGAATTCTGGGTGTTCAGTGGTAACAACATCTGAAGAGAATTGTTTCATCCACCACTGTTCTAATGGAACTGAGGTCAATATTGCGGCGGCCGTGTGGAACGGCCGCTGCCATATTGTACATATTCACTACGTACTAGGGTTAGGGGGAGTGCGGAAGCACCGCCCCTTCCTAACCCTAATATGTAGTGAATACGTACTTTATGGCGGTTTGTAACTAGCCTTACTGAGTCACTCAGAGTCCTAACCTTCCAGATCAATCAACTTTGAAATTCATGCATTTCAGTGGATAAGGTAATGTATACCCTGACCCTTGTTGGTTTGCCCTTGTATTAGATCAGTACTCATCGAGTTCATTGTTTTGTTTCCAGTAACATTTTCTGTTGAAAAGGATTGTGCCTTGAAAAGGTATAGCTTTTATATTTCAAAGCTCATGTGTGGCCTCAAAAATCTAATTCCACATGTCAATTTAGCAAGATTATTCCTTAGGTATTTGTGATAGCATTAATCATGATGAATGTATTGTGAATGTGATAAGTGTTACTAATGTATATATTCCCTATTGCAATTTATTACTAATTAACTAAAATTATTTTCTTTGTATGTGGCAAAAAATGAATTAAGAAACAACTTTAAAAGATAGCAAATAAACAATGCTGTATTTCAACTGAGGAAAAAAACATAGGCAGGAAAAGTAAAGTTTGCCTTATCATGCAGCATTGTGTAAGAAACAACAATATGTGGAAACATTAACTTGGAAATAAATCAAGGTGTTCTTGGTTGTTAATACAAACATGAAAAATAACTAATTAGTGTATATGTGTATTGAAGGTAGAAAATGCAATAAAATGCAGCCTAATTTATGTTATTCAGAATTGTTACAAACCCACAGTGTAAGGGCCTCTTCAGGCATTTCTTTTTATGTATCTACATTTGCAAAAATGTACAGTTTGAAACCAGAAAATGTGAATGTGTCAGTTGCAGGGGGGGGGGGAACCCATATGCATCATTGATGTTACTCAACCAGACAACTGGGACTGGCTATGATTCCATTTTCTGCAAGTGATATATTGTCATTAAGAGCGGTGTAGTAATGGAACCAATTACCTAGAGAGGTAGTGAGGTCTCCTTTTCTGTATATCTTCAATAAGAGGCCGAGCAGCTAATTGCTGGGGATGCTTTAGCTAGACATCCTGCATTGAGTAAGCGGTTGGATTTGGTGATCCTTCTAACTCCATGATACTATGATGCTATGACTCTATCTGCTTATCTTACATTTTTGATGTTCCCTCCCCAAATTTTCATTCCTCTTTCATCTAATTCTGCGTTCAATCTTGTAGGTTCTACATATAAATGATAGAGATAGAATGATAAAATGTAGCCTTGTCTCACCCCATTGCCAATCAAAAATCCTTCTGTTTCTTTATGTTGTATCCTAGCAGTGGCTTCTTGTCCAGAGGTTGCATATTAAGACAATCAAATGATATGGCACTCACATTTTTAAAAAGGCAGAATATAATTTTTCATAATCTATAAAACAAAAGCCTTATATTATAAAGCTCAGGTTGATTTTCTTCTAAAAAAATTTGGGCTATTGCATTATTTGTTTGTGATATGATCCCTAGTTCGTCTTTCTTTTTTTGAACAACTGGCATTTCTTGTTCCACATATGGTAAAAGACTTTCTTGTAAAATCTTGAACATCACTTTGATTATGTGGGAGATCAGTGCAATAGTCTAATGTATTTTACCAACATTTAAAACATTTTGGCTTTGTTTACTCATTATAAGGCTTATTTGAAACTTGACTACAAATGTCAGTGTCCATCAAAAAGTAACTCAAGTTATTAAGCAATATTCTAAACTGTTTCAAGGTTTTTTTCTGTAAAATACAGAAAAAAATCAAAAGCAAAGAAAAAAGAAGGAGTAGGAGGGCTGGCAGGTGGACAGTATGTGCTTAATTCCTTCTACCTTAAGACAACAATCTTAAAGACATTCAGAGTACACACAAATGAGTATTCAATTTTTTAACTTGGTAGACATGGCCTCAAGACCTCTGATGGGTTGAGACAAAATAGCTAAATGCTTTAAATAAATAAAATTAATGTTAGTCTAAACTTTACAGACATCATCCAAAGTATTGGCTCTAATTTGGGGGAAGAGCTCAGAACCTTGGATAGTTCTTTTATGTTCAAACTAAGGCTACTGCAACACTGCAGAGTTAATGCAGTTTGACACTGCTTTAGCTGTCATGGCTCCATCCTAGGGAATCCTAGAAGTGGTAGTTTGTTGTGGCCCAAGAGCTTTCTGATAGAGAAGGCTAAACAGCTCACAAAACTACAAATCACAGAATTCCATAGCATTAAGCCATGACATTTAAAGTGCTATCAAACTACATTAATTCTGCAGTGCGCAAGCAGCCCAGAACTGAGGCTGGATTCACCATCCTGTTGACATAGAAGTCAAGAGTCTCCCCAGACTGATTTTCAGAAGAAGAAATATCATGATGGGGAAATAGTTTTGTAGTCCGCATTGGAAGTAATACCATTTTTAAAAAAAAAAATTAATAATTTTTTATTTATAAATACATCTTACAATACAAACATCTAAAATATTCTAATCCATTTGAACCTACATTAACATAACACCCATATACATAACCCAAAAACACAAAAGCACAAGAACAAAAAATACATTTTTCCATCCATTCGCATACATCTAACGTAAAACATAAAACACTGTGACTTCCCTTGGTCAATCCTTGAACCGTTTCATTTTTCATTATTCCTGCATATCTTCAATTTCCTTTCATCTTTCTGTTTTCTCTTCACATGAACACATTATTTCTACTCCTTATTACAATTTTAACTTCCGTTATTTTCCATACTTCCATACTCATCTATTTTTTATCTAATTTTATCAATTTTTCCTCATTACTTTTAAATTTCATTTTGTATGTTTGGCCATTTTTTCCTTATAAATACATACAATTTTTCCCAATTATTTGTATCAGAATTTTCCCTTCCTTCCAGTTTCTCTGGCTCCTTTTTGTTTTCAATTAATCTCTTTGAAATTATATCCGCTTCCATCATATCTAATACTTTGTTCATCCATTCCTCAGGCTTAATGTCTTTTTTAATTTTCCAATATCTGGCATATATCAATCTAGCAGCCGTCAACATATAAAAGATCATTTTGCCAAACTGTTTTTCCACTTTTTCTTCTATCATATTAAGTAGTAAGACTTCTGGCCTGAATTGTAATTCTATTCCAATTATTTCTTTAATCTCCTGTTTTATCATTTTCCAAAATTCTTTAGCTTCTGAACACTCCCACCACATGTGAAAAAAGGTACCTTTTTCCTTGACACATTTCCAGCATTTATTTTGTCCTTTTCCATATATTTTGCATAATTTATCAGGGGAGAGATGCCACCTGTATATTATTTTCAGATAATTCTCCTTTATATCCTGACAGGTTGTATATTTAAGTCTTTTTCCCCAGGATATTTCCCATTGTCTTAGTTCCAATGGTTTTTTACAATCCTTGGCCCACCTTATCATATTATCTTTTATTATATCTCCTTCTAAATTATATTCCAGAAGTTTTTTATATACTCTGGATAACATTGCCGATTTCCCCCCCAATATAATTTCTTCTAAATTTGTTAGTGTTCTGGTGAAATTACTTGCTTTTTTGTCAGTTCTAAATCTAGCCACTAATTGATGGTATAAAAACCATTCACATTTATGTCCTCCTGCTCTGATTTGTTCTAATGGTTTCATATCAAAGTTTTTTCTATTACCTTTTAATATCTCTCCATATGTTAACCAATCTTCCTTTTTTTGACAATCTGTATTAAACAGTGCCTCATGGGGGGATAACCACATTGGAGTAGCAGAACAAATCCATCTTTTGTATCTCTCCCATATTCTATACAATGAAGCTCTTACAAAATGATTTTTAAAGTCTACATTCACTTTCACTTTCCCATAAAACAAATACGCATGAAATCCAAATCTAAGGTCGTGTTCTTCTAATTTCAATAATTTCTTGTCTTCCAATTTTAACCACACACTCAACCATTCTAATACACTTGCTTCATAGTATAATCTTATGTTAGGGACAGCAAACCCTCCTCTTTCAGTTGCATGTTGCCATTTTTGAATTAGATCAGATATCTTACTAGGGCTTTAGATTAGCCAATTCCAGGCCCAGTACAGACAGGCCCTTTGTAACGTGCCCATGACGTGCTAGGGTTGCTGGGGGGTGGGGAATGCACATGCCCCACAACCCTAGCATGCCATGGGTGCACCGCAGCTGCACAGCACCATCCAGATGGTGTGCGCAGCGATGACATGCCAGCAGTGCAGCCTCCAAACGGGGCTGTGCTGCTGGTACATCACTGCACCATCACTGGCGCTTTGGGGTGGTGGAAGTGCGTCGCAAAAAAGGAGCCGTTTCTGTGTGCTCCTTTATTGCTGTGCAGCTGAGGCGCAGCTGAGGTTGCTGAGGCGCTGCTGCGGAGCAAGGAGAGGCGCCAGGGAGGCGCCTCTTTTTATACTCTGTACCGTGCCCCAGGTGGGATACCAACCGCCCAAAAAAGGCAGTCTCCTGCAGCCCTGGTTTGCTCCACGAGGGAGCCGCAGTGGACAAACCATGTGGCTCCGTCATGGAGCAAAAAGAAGCTGCAAAAGCGGGTTCTTCTTGTGGCACCTTTGTGACGCTGCAAGGCGCCAATGGTGCACTTGCGGTGTCACAAAAACGCCAGGATGTGCGGACGCTATGCTTCCGTCACATCAAAATGGCGGCACCCATATGTACAGGGCTCTGCCATTTTGATGCCATCGTCACATGCAAGGGATGAGTTGCATCTGGAAGTGCCGCCCCTCGCACGTAACGACGGCACCCCATAGAGCCTGTCTGTACAGTGCCCCAATTATCTTTTTTGTTGCTTGGCTAAGGTGGTAACTTAAAAGTCAACAAGATATTTGCATGCGTCCAGAGTTCCCATAGTTTGCATGATTGCAGACAGATAGCTGCTTCGAAGAGTTTTAGAACCCCTCGTGAACTTTAAATATATCATTTGCATATTGCCAACAGCATCTTTTTGCTCGTGGCTACTTTGAAAGCAAGAGAATGCAGATCATTACATAAGACACTAGCATTATGTTGAAAGATATAAAAGTCAATTTTCTGTATCTGGGCGTATCAATAACACTTTTTTTGCAACCATATCACATTCCTGACTGACCTTAAGGTTTTGATTGACCACAGTCTCAAGGGCCCATCCACTTAGTCTGAGCCTGATATTCTCTCATCAGAATCTATGCTTTTACATTTTGGGTTTCGTATAAGTGTGGAACTTTGCATCTATCTCTTCCAAAGTAGCTAATACTTTTACTTTTGCCTTTATCTTGCCTCTTCTCACAGCTATTTTCTTACACAATGCTTTCCCATCAGTACACCTGGGACAACTGGACACACACACACACACACGAGCCCACATAGTGTAGAGGTTTGAACATTGGACTATGACTCTGGAGAGAGATTAGGGTTTGATTCCCACTTGAGCATAAACCCCCACTTGGTTACTTGTATGCATTGTTGTTGTGTGCCTTCAAATAGTTTCTGACTTATGGACATCCTATCATGGCATTTTTCAGGCTGAGAGTGTGATTCTCCCTGTGCTATCCATTGGGTTTCCATGGCCGAGTGGGGAACCACATTCTGATCTCCAGAGTCCAACATTCAATGCTTAGTCCAATGCTCAAATCACAACAAATTGTTGGCTCTCAATCGTGTGTGTGTGTGTGTGTGTGTGTGTGTGTGTTACATCAGCTATATCTTAAATGTTCCAGTAATTCTTTGCTACATGATCACAGTGATGTAGGCCTCCAAATCCCTTGACAACTGGATTAAACATTAAATAAGGAAGTTCATATTCTCAGAATAGCTGCAAGCTTCCTATTTAGAAATGTATCCCTAAATCCTTCCCAAGTAATTAAAATTAATTTATGGTGCATATATTATAATTACTTAATAGCCCAAGTCAATTTGAGTTAAGTCTGTTTTTTAAAGTGTTTCGAATTTTCCTTCCAAATTCTTTGATTTGCTGTTGATATCAAATCTGGTTTTCTGTTTGCATGAAGCACAGTATTTTGTTCAGTTGGCAAAGCTTCACTAAGCCCAAAGCCTAGCAACAGTCACAGTCCCTAAAGAAAATGATTCACTCCTCAATAAATCATTGGTGCATATAGATTGGCAGCATGCAAAACTTGAAGTGCCCAGATGATGGATAACACTGAGTATCTGACTTATTTTTTTTCTCATTGGAAGCACTGAAATTATTTCTAGATTCCATGAATGCTCCAGGGTCTAGACTGCAAAAGATGAGGAAGGAAGAGGCTCGCTTAACTTTAATACACAGGCTGCATGGGAGACCTTTGGCAACTAGGAGGAAAATGTCTACAATGAAATATAGTGAACAGTAAGCTATCAAATAGGTTTTTAACTTCTTGAAGGGGAGGTAGATAATGTATTTTATTTATTTATTTTCCAGAAACTGAACCTAACATAGCTGACAAAAGTTAAAATTGATATAGTTAAAAACATATGAAGAAAAAACATACAAAACAGTTATCAAAATATAATGAAACTCTTTATAGAATAAAATTTTATAAAATTATTGGTCTTACAGGATTCAAAATAATGTAAAATGCCACCATTGAAAAGGCAACAAAATAAAAACAACACAGTACTTAAAAAGAGATCCATGTACTTAAATATTTCCAGTACTTAAATATTTCCCAAAGGTTTGCTGAAATAAGACAAAAATCTTCACCTCCTGAGAGATGGACCACAAGGAGGGAGCTAGTCTAGCTTCTCTGGTCTAGCCTTGTCTCACTGTCACCAAAACAAACATGTCCAGGAACTGGCACAGCTGGTGTATTAGCTTTAACTGTGAAAATGCATTTCTGGCAACCACAAAAGCAAAAATGTATTCACTTAGAATTTGAGACCAGACATTTTAGAAAAAGAAAATAATTCTCTGTGACATTTAATGGGATATTATTTATATGGGAAGGGTTTTCCCTTATATTATTGCAAAATTCTGCTTACTACACCACCCAGGAATATTCAATAATACACCTCCAATGTTAAATACGGTGGAGGATTTTAGGCTCCTTTGCAATATAACTCAGAGTTCTATAACAGCTATACTGGAGGCACAGTTCAAAGTACTATGTATAACTATTATGCCCTAGACAGCTTAGGTCCAGACTGTCTGAAGAATCATATTCTTCCATATTAGCCTGCCTTGGCCCTGAGATCTCTTGGGAAATTGATTATCTTAGAACCACCACCATTACAGGCCTGTTTGTGAGAACAAAGGAGAAAGCTGTCTTGGTTGTTATTCTCAGGTTCTGGAATTCCCTTCCTAGGAAGCAAAGAGGCATCAATGCTCATAAAGTGATTAGACAGGGGGGACTCTAGAGAGTATGCTTTCTCTTTTGTTTCACCTTTTGTTTATGTCCTTAAGCCTTTTTGCTTCCTTTCTGACTGCAGAGGTCACTTTCCCCTTCCCCCCATAGTCAGCTAGCCCATTGAGAAAGGAGAGTCCATTGGGCTTCAGCATGATAATGGATACTAGTCAGCATCCACAAGTGAGAGCCAGATTTTTTTTGGGGGGGGGGGCTTTAAGTTTTGGTAATTTCCTTTTTTCTATCTCCCTTCTGGATTTCAGGAAACAATAAGTGTAAGAAAAGATAGGTGAACCTGACTGGGGGAATAACAGCTTTCTCCATGCCACTATGCATGTCATCCTACCACTTCCATTCTCTTCCCAAAGGAGATAGTAATTAAAGTGTGCTTTTTGCCAAAAAAAGAAAAAAATCCAAGATAATCAAAGATTTGGAAACCAAGCCATTTGAGGAATGATTTTGTCATGTTTAGCTTGGAGAAGGGAAGAATAAGAGGTGGCATGATAGCCATATTTAAATATATGAAGGGATGTCATGTATAAAATGGAGCAACCTTGTTTTCTGATAGTCCAGAATATAGAACACACAGCACTGGATTGAAATCAGAGGAGATTCCACCTAAATATTTGAAATATGGTTTGGTTTTGTTTTAACTGAGAGATCTGTCCAAGAGTAGAATAGACTGCCCAAGAAGGTGAGGGTCTCTCCCCCTTTGAGTCTTTAAACAGAGGATGAATGAACATCTTTCAGGGGTGTCTTGGTTGCGCATTCCTGCATTGCAGGTGGTTAGACTAGAAGGCCCCTGCCATCCCTTCCAACTCTAAGATTTTATGATCTTAAAAGAGGAAGGAGAAGGATGAGGAGGGAAAGGATGAGGAAACAACAATGCCCTTGCTTCTTCAATGACAAGTAACATAAAATATAATTCAATGAACTAGTTTTTTTAAAATATAATTGTCTGTGAAGTTTTCTGCTTGGCCCTATAATTGAAAGAAACCAGTTCATCTCAGAGGAGACCAAGCAGTCATTCAGTTGATTTAACAGTGGTCACATTCATTTTGTCATTTCACATTAGAATGGGACAATGCTATTTCAGAATGCTGAAATATAGTAAATGTATGTGGTTTTACTTGGTACAGATTGGTGAGAAGAGTGATACATCTCCCTTTTTAAAAAAAATAATCAAGCATGCTTCCAAATACTTAGAAGATAGGAGCAAAATCATATGTGCCATTAGGACCAAATTTTAATCTAGCTTCTTCCACTGGAATTAATTTCCATTCAGCATTAGTAGAGACATACCTCCCAGTTATAATATATGAAAAATAGATCCACAACACACTGTAGAAATAATCCAGTCTGACACCTCTTTAACTGCTCTTTCTCGATGCTAGGGAATTCCGAAAATTTTAGTTTTGTGAGACCTTCTCTGTTGCCACAATAAATTACAACTCCCAGGATTCCCTAGCACTGATCCAGAGCAGTTAAAACAGTCTCAAATTGGATTATCTCTGCAGTGTGTTTTGGACAACAGGTGGCCATTAGCTGGAGAACAACTGCATTGCTGTTTATTGTTGGAACTGTGTATGTTCAGATTGTGCAAATGCATTCTAGTGAGTCAGTAGTACAAATACATAGAACATATTCCTTCTGTGGTTAATTAAAATAAACACAAATCCCTTAATGATACCCAATGATATCAAAGTATTCAATTTCTCCCACACATTTTGTTCATCTTTAAGGTTGCTTTCATTTTAAACTGTTCCTTTTCCCAAACTAAGTCCAGATTAGTCTCCCCAAGCTTTGCATTTACTCAAGGAACGTTTTCAAAAGTTTTAAGCTTTTAGACATTAATAATACAACTTTCTCTCTCCCTAAACCTTTGACCTTAACTTGCCTGCTGTCTTTTCACCCACAATCTCACTGAGCATTTCAAGCAACAAGAGCAACCCAATACTTTTGAACTCACCAAACTTCCCCAATTCTTGTTCAAAGACATAGCCTGAAATATAGAATATCTAAAAGAAGAATTGTATCTGGCCCTCCACTGATCAGACACCTAAGACTGGCCCCATTGCTGGATGAAAGGGAATGTAGCATGGAACTCATTTTTGCCTTGAATACAGAAAATGTACAAAACTTTTATAACAGAAGAACATTTTAAAACTGGATACTTTTGAACTTCAGTGGAATGAAAATAGTTACAATAATATAACCCAGCTTTTATTACAAAGAGACATAGAAAGGAGCAAGGTTTGATGAATGTGTTGGAAAGCCTTAAAAGGAGATTTACTGACAAAATGACTCTGTCATGGATTGTCAGATTGTTTGCATTACACACACACACACACACACACACACACAGAGAGAGAGAATGAATGAAAAAGGATTTACCAAAAGTATTTTTTAAAAAGTAAAGTAATAAATACCTTGCTGTAAAGTAATATATTTATCCTGACGTCTGTGGGGTTACTATTTGTAACAAGCTGATGTGTTTGTACCTCTAATTCTTTGGGATCGGATAAGTTACTGTTGCAAGATTTTTGCATTCCCTTTCCTCCTCATTAGGTAGATAGGGATTTCCTGCATGCAAACTCCTCTCTCTTTTTCTCTCAAACATTCCCAAACTAACCATGTGATTTGGGTCACTCCCCCTAGGGGAGCTGAAACCTTGGGAAATTTAAATTACCCTACAGTTACAAGGAAATTTTGTCTATTTCTCCAAGGTAATAATAATAATAATAATAATAATAATAATAATAATAATAATAATACAATTTTATTTGTATCCCGCCCCCCTGAGAACAAACGAGGCGGCTAACAAAGTTAAAAATACAGCACATATAAAATCCATGGTGCCCTCCCCTCCTGAAAAAAGTATTAAATCCAATGCAAAATTTAAAAACAAACAAACAAACAAACAAGTTAAAAACAGACCAGAAGGTCAACAACATCACTCAGCAAAACAATCAATGGGAGCAGCAGTATCTTATTCCCAGATGTTTTTCTGAGGCCAGGTTCTCTATTCTGGGAAGGCCTGCTGGAAGAGATCCATGTTAACAGCCTTTTTAAAGCTGTCTAAGGATGTAAGTAGATGGATCTCATCTGGCAGGCCGTTCCACAGTCTGGGGGCGACAATGGAAAATGCCCTCTGGGAGGTAGTCGAAAGCCTAGATTTTTGTGGCTGAAGTAGGCCTCTCCCAGAGGAGCGGAGTGCGCGGGGAGGATTGTAGAGGAGAAGGTGGTCCCGGAGATAGCTTGGACCCAATCCATTTAGGGCTTTAAAGGTGATAACCAACACCTTGTACTGGGTCCGGAAGCTAATGGGCAGCCAGGGGAGGGACTTTAGAACCGGGGTAATATGGTCCCTCCTGGATGTTCCAGAAATTACTCTGGCTGCCATATTCTGTACTAGTTGCAGTTTCCGGACCAAGTACGAGGGTAGCCCCATGTAGAGCGCATTAAAGAAATCTAGACGTGAGGTTACCAGCGCATGCACAACAGTCTCAAGATCCCTTACTTCCAGAAAAGGGCATGGCTGCGTATCAGCCGAAGCTGATAACAGGCGCTCCTGACTGTCACATTTTACTGGTTCGACATCAGGAGCGACGAGTCAAGGAGCACCCCCAGACTGCGAACGCAGTCCTTGATGGAGAGTGTGACACCGTCCAGGACCGGAGGTTGCAACCCAATTCAACCACTACTACAGCCATGTGCCCTCACTAGTCTTATGAAGGAGTGGAAAAGCAGGTATGCTCATACTGCTGTTAATAATTATTGGCCCTTACAAGGCTCTTGGTTCTGATGTGAAGTCAAAGGCTTTCATGGCCGGCATCCATAGTTTTTTTGTGGGTTTTTAGGGCTATGTGGCTGTATTCTAGAAGAGTTTATGTTCTAGAGGGTGGCATCCACAGATGCTGCGAAACATCAGGAATAACCTCTGCTAGAACATGGCTACATAGCCTGAAAAATCCACAAAAGACTATAGCTCTTGATTCTCTATGTCTGTTTGTTATGCCCAAGATTGTAAGGGCAACCTGTTTAATCTGAGAGCGTGTAATGAAAACCTCTCCCTCCACGGACTTATTCAGAGTAGGGCTGAAACAGACATTGAGACACCAAATTTGGTTTTAAACACTATGCATGTAACATTTATTGAATCACAAAAGTAACACAAACATTGATTATCAAGAGCTCTTTCACTCACACATTCATACAATACCCACACACACTTTCTTTCCGCCGAACATTGATCAGTTGTTCTCGAAGGCTGGGGATGACACCGTTGCCGTGGTAGATGCCAACAAAATGGAGATGAAAGTCCAGGGTCTTTATACTTTTTCTTCTCTCTGCCTCTTGGCTGCTGAAGTCTTGCAATATTGCAGCCCATTACTCAACTTCCTCTTTTGGGAGGACAGACAGGTTGTTCAGATCAGTCTGTGTTCAAAGCAACTCATTCTGTTCAAAGTTCTCCATTGTCCTGTAAGTTCCTCATCATGGCAACTCAGGAGATAAGGCTCTTCCTGGTCATAGTTCATCACACCTGGACGGCACCCCGCTTCAGCTTCCAAGTTTTCAGACTTTCCTCGCCTCGGTTGCCAAATAATTTTGTCACATCAATGCTCTGAGCGGAACCATCTTGTTTGGTCCTTTAGCTATGTTTAAAGCACAATTCCTTGGTTCTTCGGTTCTTCAGCTCTGGGTTTAAGTCAGAACTCATGCATTCATCTTACATGTTTGGTCAGCTGGCTATGTAAAGCTTCACTCCCACTGACTTTAGATTTCTTGATTTTACGACTGGAACCAAGTAAAAACTGGCGACAGAGATGCAATATACATTTGAGATCAGTGATCATACACAATTTCCCCCACCACCATTCCCTTCTTCTTTTGTGTCGTGTCTTTTTAGATTGTAAGCCTGAGGGCAGGGAACCATTTAACTAAAAGATTGTATGTACAGCGCTGTGTAAATGTACAGCGCTTTATAAATAAAGGTTAATAATAATAATAATAATAATAATAATAATAATAATAATAAGAAGAAGAAGAAGAAGTACCGTGATTGGAGGGCTGTGGTGAGATTCTTGCTCATGTTTGCTTACTACTTAGCCACATATAGTTCTTCTCCCTCCCTTCCACATTACACTACCTTGGAGTATCCCCCCATATATATGATTATGTCTAAGACACCCTTTCTGCCTTTTCTTCATTTATGTTTAATGTCTGAATTTCTGTATGAGTTCAGACCACTTTGAACTGTGCTGATCCATCCCAGAAATGAATTGGTCCAAATGGATCTTATCTGAATTTGGTCCAAATTGGCCCAATTAAATTCAAGATTTGGAATCTGGCTAAATCTGGCACAGCTCCACTCAAAATGAAGAGAAAAGAATTTCCTTTTACAACCAATGGTTTGTCTGAGGAATTAGGCAGATCCAAGAGAGCAAAAATTAAAATGACTAGTTAACAGCAGTAGCTTCAACCAGTGTTGTCCTTATCACTGCCAAGAGTCTGAAAATCCTTTAAATATGCAGAGAAATGTAAATTGAGATCTACAACTGTCCTTTCTTCACAAATATTTCCACAAAGAAGAAGGAGATGTAGTTTGTTACAGCACACAACATTTGAAGTGACCCAAGAATTTTGTTTTCTTGCTTAGATACTAAAGCTATAATCCAGATGTGATCATAAACAACCACAACCCACATGTTCCCATCCATATCTAAAGAAATATCCAGCCACATCAGAACAGCTTTGTGATGTAGATCACTCCTTGTCAATGGCTGATGAAATTTTAGAGTTCCCTTTAAAGCCATGAAGCTCATGCTCATGTATGCTTTCCCCAAAGGAAAGACATAATGTATATTAATGAACAAATAAAAACTATGCAGGCACAAATGTCCAGGGCTGCTTTTGGTGTAGGGGATCTGAACTTGTTCCATTTCATTGGTCATTACATGTGTTCAGATGCACTTATGCCCTGAGTCTAATTACTTGTTTCTTGGCACATTGTTCCTAGGATTAGGTCCCATACAGTTTGACATTATGGCATGGGGATCTTAAATTAGGAAAATAAGATATTATCTTCAAGGCTGGATAAATATATTCATTTTGGAAATAAATCAGATGCCTTTCATCATTTGGAGGAGGACAGTATCACTAGTGATGAGATGAGTGAAGAGGGAGAAACTGGCAGGTTGTCAGCTGCCATTGAGAAGTAATTTAATTTGCCAGCGAATGGCACAGTGGCAGATGGACAATTGTAAATGACCATACTGAGGGCAGCCTTAAATTTGTGCCAAACTGATTGATCAAAGGAAGAATCTAGAAGTCCAACATTTTCTCCTCTCAGACTTGGCGTATTTCATCAAATGCCAAGCTATTTAGAAGGCAAACCTGTTCAACACCTGCAACAGTAATCATTCCATAAGCGAAGGGGGAAGTAACTAGGCAAACTTTCTTATTATTTATTTACAACAGAATATTAGGGGGAAATTGTTTATCTTTTGTTTATAATCTCAGAATGCCCTTGTTGGCTTTTTAAAAAAACATGTTCATTCTAAGACTGTTATACTTAAAAGCTAACTTATTTTCTTATCTTGGAGTGAATTAGAATGCCCCAAAAGGGCAGCTTGAAGCCACCTCTGAGAAAGCTGGATTGGGGCCACGGCAACTGCATGCAACAGCCCCAGTCTGCCTTTTTGCCAACCCAGAAAGAAGCAGCAAACAGCTGCTCCTTTTGCGCCAGCAAAAATATGGCTTTTCCACCCTGCTGCAGATGAAAGTCGCCTTTCAGGTGCTCCAGCAGTGTGTGGCATGTAAATACTGCACCACTAGAGTGCCTGAAAGCTGGCCTGCATGTGGGCAGCCAGGTGCCATGAAGGCAGCTTCTGGGCAAAATGCCACACTCTGAAACTGCCTGGACAGCAGTGCAAAAGTGTGGTCTGTTTTGCCCCTTAGTTTGCTAAGATGTGCGCAGATCTCATGTCATCTATATGATACATGAAAGTGTGTGTGTGTGTTTGTGGTGTTCTGACTCCTGACAAACCATGATCAACATCACATCCTAGAAATAAAAAAGTGATAAAAATTAATACACCTGCAGTCATGTGTTTATAATGGCTAAAATAGAAACCTACCTTATAAAGGATGTTGATCCATCTACAGTAGCTCAGTATTTTCTAGATTCTCTCCTCTGCTGGTTCTCAACAGATATTGCAATAAAAATTGGCAATTGTAGGGGATTTAGTCCAATGGAATCTAAAGAGTCATGGATTCATCACCATTACATCTACATTAACTGACATGGATCTTCAGGGTTTCAGGGAGGGTGTCTGTCCAAACACCACATAGAGATACCAGGTATTCCACCTGGATTCTTCTTTAAACATAAGATAAGAGAGATAAAAAGAGCAAAGAGAAATGGCACTGATGAATGGAAACTAATTTCTAATTCTAATCCAGTCAAATCTGGCTCTGGCTGGGAGAATATGAAAACAGTAGAAATATAAGAATGTTCACTGAACTAAACTGTCTCCCATGCACAATGCTCATATATGATGCCTCAGCCCATTCATTGACTACTTTAGGAGCACTGACTAATGAAGAGAAACACACACAGATTTCCTCCATTTTGAACATTCTTAATGAGAATAAGAATAAAGAGACCTTTCAGGTGTGCCTCTTTTTCCTGCAGTGAAATCCTCCCAGAGGTATGCCATTGCCTAGGAGATGGTGTTTTCTTTAAAAAAGACTTCAAGCAGCTAATAAAACTGCTAAAATATTGTATTCTTGCTTGAGGCCTCCACAACAAAATGTATTATACTGAGGACCTGTCAATAAAGGCTGAGATAATCCTTTTGTGGCTCTTTCATTGGGAGGGGAGAGCAGTACTGGTGGTGGTGGATAAAAAACAATTTGTGAACACACTATACTCTTTAATGAATTTTTATTCTGAGAGGCATTAATGGGCATTCCAGGGCACTCTCATAATTTAATATTTCTCTCAGTCTTCATACATAATAAGAGTGTTGAAATTCCACACCCGCCCCCCCCGCCCCCCCGCCCCCCGCCCCCTGCAAAAAAGTTATAGATTTACAGTACGATTTATATGTCTCCACTCAGATATATATCTTATCCAGTTCGTCAAAGCCTCCTCATACACAAGTGGGTATAGGATTCAGTCTTAGTCTTAGTCATTATGGGCATGAAAATCACAACATATGCTCCTAGATTTCATGATCTTTCTTTTTCCCTCCTGAAGTTCAAGACTTCTTACCCTATAGTCCTCTTAGTAAGCATCAAATGGGGGGAAAAACCAAATGTGTAGAGTATTAACTGATAAGGGCATCTTGCTATATATTGATGTATATTGATGTATTGTAAGCCTAACTCAGCATTCATAATGGAGAAATGTAAGGTACTGTGCTTAGGGTGGAAAAATGAATTGCATAGATATAGGAGGAGAGACACCTGATTTAACAAAACTATGTGTGAAAGGGATCTAGGACATGAGTCAACAATGATATATGATATATGGTTTAAAAATTGTTTTATATTTATCCTGATTGTTTGGATTTTAAGTCTATTCATCTTCACTAGAAAAATTTGAGATCCTGATACATATTCTGTTTAGACTCTGTTTTGGTGTGGACATAAGAGAATGAAGGTCTATTAGAATGCTTATATTATACTTCATGTCAGAGATTCATTTCTGGAAGGAAAAATATGTCTCAGGTTGTAGCTTTAAGCATATATAACAGGGACTACATCCCATAACATTTAATGAAACTTAACTCTGAATGGTAAAAGATATACTTGAAATGCCCGCAACTAGACCATGGCTGTACAATATATATAATTCAGGCTCAATATATAACTTAGAAAGTTTGTCCAAAGTCTGTTCTTTATACAGTCTAAATAATAATTGAGTTCTACCAGATGTTTTGATGTCTTGGAAGAGTTAGTCCCTTCGAAGGTAGCCAGTCCCATAAGCCTCTTTGAAGACATACGCAGACTTAACAAAAATCAAGGTGTATGGAGGGCTCATTCATCCAAACCTAAAGTTTAAATGCTTGTTCCCAGACAAACAGATGCACAAACAAACACACAGTTGTTTTGCTCTTTAATAAAATTAGATTTTTCTTTTCCCAAACTGGGAGGATAATAGTTTCTTTGGCCAGGTGCATACTTCTGAGAAAGGCCAGACTGGATGCGGCCTGTTTTCATAGAATCTTAGGCCTGTTACAGACTGTCAAAATAAAGCTGCTTTGGGTCTCTTTGGAGGTATGCTGTTTAAATGATGCATGGGTCCTAAGAGTCCAGAGGTCGCGCCAAAGCTCCACTCCATTCCTAAGCACTGGAATGCAGCTTTGGTGCAGCTTCCGGATTCTTAGGATGCATGCATCATTTAAACAGCATACCTCCAAAGAGACCCGAAGCAGCTTTATTTTGGCAGACTGTAACAGGCCATAGAATCGTAGGGTTGGAAGAGACCACAAGGGCCATCCAGTCCAACCCCCTGCCATGCAGGAAATCTCAATCAAAGCATCTCTGACAGATGGCCATCCAGCCTCTGCTTAAAGGCCTCCAAAGAAGGAAACTCCACTACACTTCAAGGGAGTATGTTCCACTGACTAACAGCCCTTACTGCCAGGAAGTTCCTCCTAATGTTCAGGTGGAATCTCTTTTCCTGCAGCTTGCATCCATTGTTCCGGGTCCTGTTCTCTGGAGCAGCAGAAAACAAGCTTGCTCCCTCCTCAATATGACATCCCTTCAAATATTTAAACAGGGCGATCATATCACCTCTTAACCTTCTCTTCTCCAGACTAAACATCTCCAGCTCCCTAAGTCATTCCTCATAGGACATGGTTTCCAGAACCTTCACCATTTTAGTTGCCCTCCTTTGGACACGCTCCAGTTTCTCAATGTCCTTTTTGAATTGTGGTGCCCAGAACTGGACGCAATATTCCAGGTGGGGCCTGACCAAAGCAGAGTACAGTGGCACTATTACTTCTCTTGATCTAGACACTATACTTTTACTGATGCAGTCTAAAATCGCATTGGCCTGTTTAGCTACCGCATCACACTGTTGACTCATGTTCAACTTGTGGTCTACTTGGACTCCTAGATCCCTTTCACACGTAGTTTCATTCAGCCAGGTGTCCCCCATCCTATATCTGTGCATTTTATTTTTCTGCCCTAAGTGCAGTACCTTACATTTCTCCCTGTTGAAGTTCATTTTGTTAGCTTTGGCCCAGCTTTCTAGTCTATTCAGGTCATTTTGAATTTTGATCCTGTCCTCTGGAGTATTAGCTATTCCTCCTAATTTGGTGTCATTTGCAAATTTGATAAGTATGCCCCCAATTCTGTCCTCCAAGTCATTGATAAAGATGTTGAATAGCACTGGACCCAGGACAGAATCGTGTGGGACCCCACTGGTCACTTCTCTCCAGGATGAAAATGAGCCATTGTTGAGCATTTTTTGGGTTTGGCCAGTCAACCAGTTCCAAATCCATGTTAACAGTTACATTGTCTAGCCCATATTTTACAAGCCTGTTTGCAAGAATGTCATGGGAAACCTTGTCAAAGGCCTTACTGAAATCAAGATATACTATATCCACAGCATCTACCAAGCTGGTAATTTTATCAAAGAAAGAGATCAGGTTTGTCTGGCATGACTTGTTTCTCTGAAACCCGTGTTGACTTTTAGTGATTATGGAATTGCCTTCTAGATGTTCACATACTCTCTGTTTAATGATCTTCTCCAGAATGTTTCCTGGTATTGATGTCAGACTAACAGGACGATAATTGCTGGGATCCTCTTTTTTCCCTTTTTGAAGAAAGGGACAACATTTGCCCTCCTCCAGTCTGCTGGGACTTCTCCTGTTTTCCAGGAGTTTTCAAAGATTATTGCCAATGGCTCCGATATTACATTTGCCAGTTCTTTTAATACCTTTGGATGGAGTTTATCTGGTCCTGGAGACTTAAATTCATTTAGATTAACGAGGTATTCCTCTACTTTCTCTTTACTTATTCTGTGCTGAAATTCCCCTATTCTGTCCTCTGCTCCATTATCCTCAGGTTGAGCACCCTTTTCCTTTCCTGAGAAGACTGAGGCAAAGAAGGTATTGAGTGATTCTACCTTTTCTCTGTCCACTGTTAGCATTTTGCCATCTTCTCCACACAGTGGCCCTACCATTTCCTTCTTCTTCTTTTTGCTGCAGACATGTCCAAAAAAGCCCTTTTAATTCTTTTTAACCTCTCTAGCAATCCTGAGTTCACTCTGCTCTTTAGCTTTTCTGACTTTACCCCTACACATACCTGCTATTTCTTTGAATTCCTTTTTTATGATTTCCCTCCTTTTCCATTTCTTATACATGTTCCATTTCAAACTTAGGTCAGTTGAAAGTTCCTTAGTCAACCATCCTGGTTTCTTGAGACACCTCCCATTTTTCTGAAAACGGGATCACCCTCAATACTTCTCTAAGTTGACTGAAATCCACTCTCCTAAAGTCTAGAATCCATGTTTGTCTATGCCTGGCTTCTCCTTTCCATTGTATAACAAACTCCAGGAGAGCATGGTCACTCCCGCCTAAGGATCCCACCACTTCCACTCCATTGACTAGGTCATCCCTGTTGGTTTGGATCAGATCCAAAATAGCTGATTCCCTTGTTGCCTCTTCCACCTTTTGGACAAAGAAGTTGTCTCCAAGGTAAGTGAGGAATTTGCTAGACCTTGAGGATTTTGCTGAGTTTGACTTCCAGCAAATATCAGGATAGTTGAAGTCACCCATCACTACTACATCTCTCCTTTCTGAGTGTGTAGTCATCTGTTCTAAAAAGGTGTCATCCAATTCCTCCATCTGATTTGGGGGGCTGTAGTAGACTCCCACCATAACATCCTTGTTGTTTCCCTCGCCTTTAATTTTTATTTAGATGCTCTCCACCTGGCTGCCAGTATTGATGGAGAGCATCTGGATAAAAATGAAAGGGGAGGGAACAACAAGAATGTTATGGTGGGAGTCTACTAGATTCCCAAATCAGATGGAGGAATTGGATGACACCTGTCATGGCCAGCCAAGAGCAGCTCTTGGAGGAGGAGGAGGAGGAGCCTCCTCCAGAGCAAGAGCTAATTGAGGCTACACCAGGTGGTAATCCCGCTCTGTCAGGTCCCAGCTGTGCTCTCCCAGCCCCAGAGGAGGAGGCCCAACCAGGTCCTAGTGCTAGTGAGATGCCTCCTGTGGTGCAACAGCCTAGTGGTGACTCTGGGGAGGAAGCTTGCCTGGATATGCCTACTTACAAAGAGAGAAGGGCTGAGAGTGCTTGCAGGCGCAGATCCAAGAGGATTGCAGAGAGGCAATTAGCCAACCAGCCTCAGGTGGCATGCGGGGGAGTTTCCCTTACTTAAGCTGTAGAGAGGCCTCAACTCAGTGCCAGAGTTTATTGCATGATCCCTTGGTGTGATTGCTGCTGGCACTGGTTCCTTGTATCTTGACTCCTTGTTGCTTTGACCTTGGACTGGACCTTTGTTATCTTCTGGCTGCTTTGATCTTGGACTGCTTTGACTACTCTGACTCCCGGTATCCTGACTTCGGCTTGGCTTTTGGAATGCTCTGACTTCTGGTATCCTGACTTTGGCTTGGCTTCTCGGACTGCTCTCATGCTTACTCCTTGCAAGGTCTGTGTCCTGCTTCCACTTGCTGGCCTAAGCCATTCTTATCGGCGTGTGTCTGTGTGTGCTGGCCACAGTCCAGGACAACACCTTTCCTGTGCAGGGACACTGCGGTAGTCAAACTGTGCGGAGTCCCTCCACCCCAAAAAGAACCAGGAAAAACCAGGTTCTTTTTGGGTTGCTGTGCGCATGTCACAAGTGTGCCATTGGCACACTGATGATGTAAGCAACGTGCAGCAATGTCTATACACTGTGCATTGCTTATGTCAAGATGGCATCCCCGTGTGGATAGGAAGCTGCTATTACACCGCTGTCCACACATCCTAGAGTTCCAGCTTGTGCGGATGCTGCACGATCTGGAACACTAGTATCAGTGGCAGCACGGTGCTTTTGGTCCATCTGTCTTGGGCCTTAGATAAAAAAAGATAATAGTATCTTCATTCAGAGTAAATGCCATCTTTTTATAGCTTCTTTTGGGGAATAAAGTGTTATGGACAAAGCTTGAAAAGCAGCAGGCAAAGCAGTTTTCCAAAGAAACTTGAGCTGGATGACTTGGTGTGAACTGTAATAAGAAACAGACTTCCAGCTTCATAAATTCTCAGTAAGTATTGTTGTAGAGCCTATCTTGATAATCTTGTCCCCTGAAATTGTGACCAACTCTCCAAGACTATCCTGTAGGATTGACAGTACTGACTGCACATGGGCCTTTAGTAACTTGCACAACAAGAGTACACTGCACATCAGAGATCTACTCTGGATTACTTCTGTCATGGAAGTAGAAATCAGAGACATAGGCACTGTAGTCATATCTTATCAGTATTTACATATCAGTATGCAAAGATATCTTATAGAACTTTTGAGACCAACTGAGAGAAAGTTGTAGCGTAAGCTTTTGTAGACTTGGTGTGCTTCCTCAGATGTATGGAAATAAGGACTGTTAAGCATTTGCAATAGAATCAACTGGAAAATTTCCTTTGCATTTTACTATTTCAGGCTCAAGGTTAAGAGCTACATGTCTGAATATCTTCCACCTCAAGAAAATCCTCCATACTCTTAAAAAAGAAACAGCAATAATTTGGCTTCTCAGGAAGGTTTTAATTACGCCTCCTTCTTTAAATATTATTATTATTATTATTATTATTATTATTATTATTATTAAACTTTATTTCTAAAGCGCTGTAATTATACACAGCGCTGTACAAAGTTGGTAAAATTAAAGAGTATATAAAAGCCTGCCCAAGGCATACACTCTAAGATAATAACAATTAAAAAGAGGAATAGATAAAATTACCATATAGAAAAGAAAAAAACAAATTAAAAACATCAAATATAAAAACAAATCACATCACATCAAATACTGTTTTTATGTTGAAGCAGAGAGATTGATTAGTAGAATATATTGTTCCTTAATCCACAACTGAAATCTGAGGTGATATAAACTAAGAAAATCATTAACTTCATTTGAAAGACCATATCTCCTTGTATGAACCTGCCAGGGCTTTAAGACTACCAGGAGAAGGCTTTTTCTTGGTCCCACCACCATCAAAGACTCCCATGGTAAATACATGAGAAAGAGATTTCTCAGTGGCTGCTCCCAACTCAACAGAGTTTTTCTGGATGACAATTAATTTAATAATAATAATAATAATAATAATAATAATAGAATTTATTTATATACCGCCCAATCACTGGGAATCCGAGCGGTTTACAACAGAGGGGATTTAGACAATAATCTAGACCAAGGGTAGGAACTGTACACACAAAAAACCAGGCTGATCCTGAAAAGCAATATACCTCAGTGAGTACATAAACCCAAAGCTACATCAGTCCTTTGATGGGTGATTTGTGACCCTTTGTGTCCAAAGGAGGGAAACTAAAATAGTGAATGGTCTGGAAGCCATGCCCTATGAGGAAAGACTTAGGGAACTGGGTATGTTTAGCTTGGAGAAGAGACAGTTAAGAGGCAAAATGATCGCCCTGTTTAAATATTTGAATGGGTATGATATTGCGAATGAAGAAGGTTTGTTTTCTGCTGCTCCAGAGAACAGGACTCAGAACAATAATAAAATAAATAATTTTTAAAATTTTTTATCCTGCTTTTTGCCAAGCAAAGTGGTGCACAACAGACTACAATATATCCATATATACGTAGTATCCCCCTCTTAAAACAAGATTAAACAGTATAAAACTAAAACTAAAATTTTAAAATCCAAACAGTAGCCATGGGCAGAGTTTGGTAAATGGGGAAGTCTTTTTCGTGGCCGAGTATTTTATTCCAGGAAAGCCTGTTGGAAAAGATCCATCTTAATGGCTTTTTTGAAGGTCTCTAGATTGGTAATTTGACAGATCTTATCCGGCAGGCCATTCCATAAATTGGAAGCAGCTGCAGAAAATGTCCTCTGGGAGATCACCCTCAATCTGGTCTGTAAGGGCTGTAGTAAATTCCTCCCAGAGGACCTGAGTGTACGGAGCAGATTATATGGAAGGAGGTGATCCCTTAGAGCAGGGATAGGCAACCTGCGGCCCCCAAGCAGTCCTGCCGCCGATTGCTGCCGATTTCACCCGTTTTTTGCAGCTCCAGGCGCCATTTTGTTTTTCAAAATGGCGGCCGAAGTCTCGCGTGACCTCAGGATGTCAAAGGTCACACTAGATTTCGGATGCCATTTTGAAAAACAAAATGGCGGCGCCCATGTAGGAGGCCTGGTGCAGCCCCTGGCGCACTCCAACAGGGCTCCAGGAGCTGCAGTAGGCCTGCAGCAGGCTCCACCTCACTCTCCTCCTTCCTCTTCCTCCTCCCTAAGAGCAGGGAATGGAGGAGGAGGCAGAAGGAGTGCAGAACGAGGGAGAAAGGGAGCCAGGGAGCCAGAGCAGCAGTGAGGTGAGAGGTTGGTTCATTGGGGGAGGGGGTTAGCTGGGTGTTCTATGTGCAAAATTCCCTCTCAGCACCTTGTGGCTTTTCTGGGTTGAAACAGTGCATGCTTGCTGCAGTTTATTTTCCATTGCATTTTAGTAATTTCCTTGCTTGTAACTTTATTAGTATTATTATTATTACTACTTGCCCTGGGTGGTGTTTATGCAAACTTCCCTCTCAGCACCCTGTGGATTTTCTGGGTTGAAACTGTGTGCATGCTTGCTGCAGTTTATTTTCAGTTGCATTGTAGTAATTTCCTTGCTTGTAACTTTATTCTTAGTATTATTTATTATTATTATTACTACTTGCCCTGGGTGTTCTTTGCGCAAAATCCCCTCTCAATGAGAAAGAGCAGGAGGAGGAGGAGGAGGAGTGTGACTTTCCAAAGTGCATTTCTGTGTATTTTTGGTGCATTTATTGCTGAAAGGTCTGCTGTAACAATGATAGTAGTGGAGGTGGTGGTGATGATGATGATGATGATGATGCTTCGGTGGAAGCTCCGCCCCGTAGGGTGGAAGCTCCACCCCTGGCATGTGGTTCCGCCCCTGGAGGGTGGAAGCCCCACCCCCGGCATGCGGCTCCAACCCCGGAGGGTGAAGCTCCACCCCCCCGGCTTCAGCCCCCCAGTTGTCTGAGAGACAGCAACCTGGCCCCCGGCTCAAAAAAGTTGCCTACCCCTGCCTTAGAGAGGTTGGGCCCAACCTATGTAGGGATTTAAAGGTGATAACCAACACCTTGTACTTCTGGGAGTGTACTGTGCCCGGAAACTAATATGCAGCCAATGGAGTAACTTCAATATTGGTGCTCTATTGTCACTCCTAGCTGTTCCTGTGACCAACCTGGTTGCCATATTCTGTACCAACTGGAGTTTCTGGCTGAGTTTCAAGGCTAGGCCCATGTAGAGAGTGTTGCAAAAATCATATACAGTGGTGCCTCGGGTTACGAAAATAATTCGTTCCGCGGCCGCTTTCGTAACCCGAAAAGCCTTCGTAAGCCGAATTGCCATAGGCGCTAATGGGGAAAAGCCGCGATTCCGTGTAAAATAGCGCCGAAAAGCACCAAAAGTTTTTTCGTAACCCGAAAAAACATTCGTAACCCGGAACAATAATTCCCTATGGGATTTTTTCGTATCCCGAAAATTTCGTAAGCTGGGTATTTCGTATCCCGAGGTACCACTGTAGATGTTAAATAGCATTGGGGACAGGATGGCGCCTTGAGGTACACCTAGGGTTGCCATAATTGTCCACTAAAACCCGGGACAAGTGTAGGATAAAATCTAGACCAAACTGTAGGACAACTGCAGGACAAAACTCAGCCCAAAATGTAGGTCATGTAAAGTCCTCCATTTTTCTTAAATGTCCTACATTTTGGGCTGAGTTTTGTCCTGCAGTTGTCTACAGTTTGGCCCTAGATTTTGTCCTACATTTTGTCCCAGGTTTTAGTGGACAATTATGGCAAACCTAGATACACCACAATTAAGCTCTGTTTTTGAAGAGCAACTGTCCCTGAGCATCACCCTCTGGAACCTGCCTGAGAGGAAGGAACGGAACCACTGGGGAGCAGTGCCTCCAATTCCTAGCTCAAACCAAGCGCAGTGGAGCCTATTTATGAGTGGACATGTTTAAGATTGTTTTGTAAAATATTTTCAAAGTGTTATCCATTGTACACAATAACTGATAATACCCATAAACTGAATTGTCACAAAACAAAATGGTATGCTTAACCACATTGAGATAAATGATCTACCTGGAAGGTCATTTGGCAGGCCTATTGGATGCAGGGACATCGTTAGGAGGTGTTGGGAGTGCAGACCACACTGAGTGACACCTCAGAGGAGGGTGAATACTTAGCTGAGCAGTCACTCACAGTCTGTCCCATGATCCCCCTGGCCACTCCCCTACTACAGCCAGGGCACTTATGCCATCCACCCACTGTGTCCATGGGCCTCCTTTTCCTGCCCGGACAGCAGGCCTGCTTTTCCCAGATGCCTGACACAACACTGTCTGCTTTGCCCTCCTTTCCTTCCCATTGCCTTGTCCTGCACTTTCTTCTCAGAATGGAGTGCAAGGTGATCTGATGCAGCTGCTGCTTGGGGTGGGGTGGTCCTGTTTGTTGAGAGCCCTTTCTCATTCTGCTGGGGCTGCTTGCCAGGTGGGAAAGGCAGGAGAAATAAAGGAATCAATTGCAACATCTTGAATTCCACTGGCAATACCACCAATACCAACATGGAAGAAGAGGCAATATTGTTATTGTTGCTGTTGTTAACTGCCGCCAATTTAACTTCAGCTTATGGTGATCCTATGAATGAAAGACCCCTAAATTAGCCTGTAATCTGTGGTTTCCTTGACTGACTGTCCATTTCCTACTACTGTCTACCTTACCTAGCATTATTGTCTTTTCTAGTGAGTTGGTACAAACAATGGCCTCACCTGTTCTGCCATAATTATGGACTGAATGTAGTTGTGTTTTAGAGATTGCTAAGGAGATGCTTCTCTTTCCTGCCTTCTGAGATTTAATCAGCTCTCCACCATCATGATTTAGCCAGCTCTCCTCCATCATAACTATGAAAATTATTGCAGTGACAAATAATTCAACTGCTCCCTAAAAGGATGCAGGCAGGTTGGATATTACTGTATGTAATTTGCTGTTGCTGCTGCCAGGCAGTTGCATCCTGGGTCCCAGCTGCACTTCGGAGGCCACTTTTCAAAATGGGAGCTTTCTGACTTTGAAAAGTGTCCTCCAAAGTGCATCTTGGACCCGGGATGCAGCCAGGATGCAGCTGTGGCAGCAAATTACATATGATACTACCCTCCTGCATCCCACAACCGGGCTGCATCCCATTAGGGAGCAGTCGGGTTATTTGTCAATGTGATAATCTCCTATATAACAACTCTCTTTGGAAACTCTGTGGTGATAGAAGGCAAGTCTGGATATCTAGGACCATTGCTGTTAAAAAAGCTGTGACTACATATACCAGAAATCAATATCTAGTTGAATGACAAAATCTGCCTGTACTTGTAATATACAATATTTGAAAGAGATTCATAACCGTGAGTATGAAATTGTTGCAGTGTTAGATATTTAAATGAATGTGAGATATTGCTGAAAAATTAAACTGCCAGTTTCCTCAAGGAGTAAAGAAAATGAAATGGGAAATAGAGGGATATTAGAATGAAATGAGAGATTATGAAGAATCCTACAGTGGAAAACTG
>NC_056524.1:249903009-249904255 GCF_019175285.1 Sceloporus undulatus
ATATATATATATATATATATATATATATATATATATATATATATATATATGAGAGATATAAAAGAGATGAAGTTCTTTGAGATGGATAAATGAAAGAGTTGGTGTTGGAGTTAACATTTCTGAGAAAGTATAGTGCTGTTCAGATTCTGAATGATTCTGAATGTCATGCGCAAGGGGGGGGGGGAGTGAAAACATAATAGTCAGCCCTGCACTCTTTGCATAAAATCTGTGAAGAGCACCCTCTCTCCTTCTTCTCACAAATGGTGGATGTTAGAACAGTCTGACTCCAAGAGTTTGTGTCCAGAGAAATCAGAAATGGCCACCATATTCTCATCAACAACTTAACAGGGGGCACAGTTGCAGTCCAAAGAGAGGAGAGAGATGAAGGTTCAGTCCAGTTGCTGCTGTTGATAATGATGATGATATTGATTTATATCCCATTTATATCTCAGTTTGGAACAGCTGTTAAAACAAGCATAACTAAACATTCTAAAGTTAAAAATGTGTTAAATTATCAAAAAATTGAAACCTGTTAAAAACATAAACCATTAAAAGGAGGAGAGCAAATAGAAACCCAGCACATTTTTCTTTGCCTTTTAGTCATCGTTCTTCCAAGGCATGCTGAAACAAACAAAAAACAAATCAGTTTTTTTAACTGCCTGCAGAGAGAGAGCAGAGTATGCTAGCCTAACATTTCTGTGAGGGAAGTTTTAGAGCCAGAAGATTTCAAAACATGGGCAGGCTTGTATGGGAAAATGTGTTTATGAAGTCAGCTTCGACCCACAGTGACTTACAAGTAATTTTATCATCAATTGCCTTGCTCTGGTCTTGCAGGCTCAAAGTTGTAGCTTCCTTGATTGAAACTATCTATCATGATCTTCCTCTTTTCTGACTGCCCTCCACCTTTTCAAGTGGTAATGTCTTTTCTAGTGAGTCTTGTGTTCTCATGATATGTCCGACTTATGAAAGTCTTAGTTTAGCTGTCTTGGCACCTAAGGATAGTTCAGCCCTAAATTGCTCCAGAACCTGTTTGTTTTTCTTTTTAACAGCCCATGGTATCTATAAAACTCTTCTTAAGTACCATGTTTGAAATGAAATTAATTTCTTCCTATCAGTTTTTTTCACTGTCCAACTTTTACAGCTATACATGGAAATGGGAAATACAATTACTTGGACAATCCTGTCTCTAGTATTTAATGTTAGAACTTTACATGTCATGATTTTGTCTAATTCCTTCATTCCAGCC
>NC_056524.1:249904265-249910588 GCF_019175285.1 Sceloporus undulatus
ATTATTATTATTATTATTATTATTATTATTATTATTATTATTATTATTATTTATAAAGCGATGTAAATTAACACAGCGCTGTACATTCAATCTTTTTAATTGGACAGTTCCCTGCCCTCGGGCTTCCAATCTAAAAAGACATGACACAAAAGGAGAAGCGAGTGGTGGTGGGGAAGGGGCCTTTCTAGTAGGATAATACATATAAAATACATAGCAATACAGGAAATGATTCAATAAAACAGACAACAAATAGCAAGTGACAAGAAGACTCCCTTCTGAGGAGAATACAGTTCTTCAAATAATCTGGACCTAAGCAATATTAGGATTTCCACAGAGGAGGAAGAAAAAGTATGGAAAGGCAGGAGAAGAGCAAGAACAAGATGGGAAAGGCTGAAGAAATGAAAAGAGTAGAAAAACTAATGAAGGAAAAGGAAGAGGAAGAAGATAAGGAGGAAGACACACACGCAGAGGGACAAGATTGAGTATTATGAGGAAAAGACAGAAATTAAATTTAAAAAGACAGAAATAAATAAACAACAAGGTAGTAAAGCACAGGAATGGGGGACTGGTCTTCTGGTGACTTCTTCACTACAAAGTCTTGTTCAATGTGGGGATGGGGAGAATTTTCTTTGGATTCAATAAAGTTGACTTGGTCAGGAGACTCACTGTAAGAAAATATGCAGTTCATCTTGAATATCTCCATACAGATACAGACTTACAGCTTGCTTCTGAGGGGGGGGGGGGGGGGGGGAAAAAAAAAAAAAACACACCACAATTTTTTAAAAACATGACTAACATACTTAAAATGTGAAGAAAGAAACAAAGAAAGAAGAAAGAAAGTAAACTAATATTTTTCTAATATTTACCAATTTGAGAAAAATACACAAAAGCACATCTTATTCAATGAAGAAAATTTGCATAAATTAGGTAATTTGGAAATGGTGTTGATTTGCCACTCTGATCATCAACAAAGATTGTAAGTTGTGTGAATAAACACATAAATTGAGAAAATCACGTGGAATAAATTTGCTCATGATTCAACAAAGGTAGAAGCTTGGAACACACAATCTTGCAATGTGATACAAAAGAAGGAAGAAAAGAAAATGCAAGTAGAACATGAAGAAACTGAAGGCAATCAAGCTGTAGAGTTTTTCACCTCTCTAGTTGTATACCTAAGGAAAAAAAGAATCTTTCACTAGGAAGGCTTTCATTTCCCCCCCCCCCAAAAAAAAAAGCTCCAAGGGGGAATTAACCAAATTCATGGTGGCTATCAGTGGCTTCGAGTCATGACTGTAACATTGAACTCCAGGCTCAGAGCCAGTGTCAGCCTGGATACTAGTTTCTGGGAAACAATAGTAGAAGCCTTCACATCTGTTTGTGGGCCCCCTGAAGGCATCAGATTACTCACTATGGGAAACAGCAAGTTGGACTTTATTGACCTTCTGTCTGTTTCTTTCTTTAAAAAATAGAATTACTCAAATACAAAAGACATTCTTATTGAATTATTGACTAACACAATCTCTTTGGGGTTCATTATTTTTCCCTCATTTACATAAAAGCTTCTTAGCAGCCTCTCAAAAATTGTCAATGCATTTCCCCCCAAGCATATCACTTTTCAAGCAAACCATGCAACATATGGAAAAAAAGGTTCAGGCTCCAGTTAGTTCCAACTAGAGTAAACCTTTTGGATCAGTTGCGGAATGGTGAGTCAATGCATGCATACATCCCACTGAGTCAATGGCTCTACTCTAATTAACAGTGCTAATAAGTGTCAGAATAGTGGTCTCTTCCATTTAAACCAGATATGGATAACTTAACTGACTATCCAGATGTTTATTTGTTTGTATTTTGGTGGAGGGTTGTTACACAACACCAATAGCTTTAGCCAACATAGGCAATGGTGATTGAAACTGTAGTTTAAAAATATTTGTAGGGCTATAGTTGCCCACACCTGATTTTGACAAAAGGACAATGGGACAGAGAAACATTCTGATGATTTCAGATGTTTAATTGATTTTCAAGAAGGAAAGGGGGAAACTAGAGTGCCACAGTGGAGTAGTTATACACTTGGCATTAGAAGGAAAAATGCTGCACATCTCTAGCATTTATACATGAGGACAGCATAGATAAATAGTACAGTCGACCCTTGGTATCTGATGGGGATCCATTTCAGACCCCCCTTCTCATCCAGGTTTCTTTACATTTGAGAAACATGTTTTTCTACTTTTTAAAAATATTTTCAAATATATATATATTCCATTCTTAGTCTATCAAGATAACTGGGTCACTGAGTCATTTTGCTTAATGTCCACAAGGAAAATAGAGACAAAATAATCCTCACAGATTGGTAACTAATGCTAGGTGATGCTATATGTAGTATGTTTGAACAATATGAATGGTGGAATGGCAAACCACAATGTTTTCGTTTTTTTAAAAAGTAGAGAATGCTATAAAAGCACCATTCCCTTCACTGTTCCAGTTTTTGGTGGGAAATGATATCTATAGATACCATAAGGGACAACTACTACCAGAAGCGGTGTTTTTCTCAGATTTTCTACCTCATTTTCAAAGTATGGAGTTAGTCCTTACTAAGAAATATTTGTCAGAGCTATGAGATATTTTCTATTTTTAGTGAGAAACATCTTACATTTCTATAGAACTTCCAGAGTAATAAAGTCAGGATAATAAACCAGTTGCCTTTAATGGACCAACTGTTTAAGAAAAAGTATACTTTTCATGATCAAAAGACATCTGAAGGGAATAGGACTGCTAAATTGGGGAAAGATTTGATAACGTCTTGTGATTCCATTTTACAATGATCATAGAGACAGTAATATACCACCTGCACCACACATTTAAAAATCAAACTTCCTGGCAATGAAGTAGTAAACTTGGAAATGGGATATGGAGTAAACCTGTCCTGCAGTTTTTCAAATGCCACCTTGTTTATGTGATAAGACAAGGTCTTTTCAGATCATTTACTTTGCTGCACCAGTTTGTCTAGTACTAAGCAAGGAAAACCTTCTACTAAATAAATATCGTCCTCCTTTCCTGCAGTCTGAGAAGATTAGAGTTTCTTGCAATACAATCTGATGTCTTCAACAAAGTAAACCTAAAATTGAAAAGGGCAGCATAATAACCTATGGGAGACTGACTTAATCAGCTTTTCCTCTTCAACTTCCTTGTTGTGTGAAAAAGATACATCTAAAGCAGAAATATAAAAAAGATTAGCATACCTAGTGTTCTTGTTTCTGTATTCTATATGCCCTTCCCAACCAATATGCAAATCAACAATATCTTTGCTACACTTTCTACAGTTTACTAGATAAATGGTGGCAGTTATGTTGATATCATACTGCTACAATTGTGTGACCCAGTGTGTTTAGTTTTTGCACTTGTGTCCATCTTTATGTAGACACACTAAAATTTCTTGTAGGTACAGAAAGACAACTCTAATAATATATTGTTGATTCTTAAACATATTAAATTGCTAGGAAATTATTGATAGACCTTGGCATAGATAAAGCATTTTGCCTGTTACATTTTCTCCTGCTTTCTCAGAGAGAGGTTGGTACTCTCCCTACAAAAATAAGGAAGACCTTTGGAGTTCTTTTTTTCATTCCCTGAGTTTCAGGAGAGAGATACTGGCCATGGAAATCTTTAGTCACTCTAGCTACCATGCCTTTGGGTTTCTCTCAACAATACCAGTACTGAAATACAAGCTATAGAGTACAAAGAGCAGAGTGGCAAAATATTTTCTAACTGTCACACCCCATGGTTTCTCTCAAAAGTCTGTGAGAAAGGCTTCTGTAGCTTGATCCTCCCTCCTTCCAGCTATCATCTTCTGGCCTTAGAGGGTGCAAAAAAACAGGCCCGACGCCATTGGGCCCGGCCTCGATTAAGAAAAAGAGCCCTCCCTCCAGTCCATCTGCCTTGGTCCAGGCCTCAGAAGGAGAGAAGAATGCTGGACCTGATACCCTTCCCCCCTCACCATTCTCTTCTCCTTTTGTGTCGTGTCTTTTTAGATTGTAAGCCTGAGGGCAGGGAACCGTCTATTATCCCCTCTGTTGTAAGCCACCCGGATACCCAGTGATTGGGCGGCATATAAATAAATCCTATTATTATTATTATTATTATTAGTAGTAGTAGTAGTAGTAGTATGCAAAGCTTTGTCATAGCACCTTGGAGACTGTGGGCCAGTACAGACTGCCCTAAAGGGGTGGCTTGATGCTGCCCCTTTGACCACTGGATCAGGACCACAGCAACTGCACACTACAGCCCTGATCTGACATTTTTCTGGCCCAAAAAGAAGGGGCAAAATGACGCTACTTTTTGGGGTGGAAAAAAGTTGCCCTTTCTACCACAGCGGTGGCTCTTCTGAGCTCCTGTGGTGTGCAATATTTGAACACTGTGCCAGCAGAGTGACACAATGCTGTCCATCATCTGGCCAAGTGGGCAGTGTGATGTCAGCTTGGCAGTAGTGTCAGGGTGTGCATCATCTAACAATCATGCCTCCACGCCACCCCCAAGCTGGTGCTTACTGTTGGTCTATTTCAGTCCTAACTTTAAGAAAGAAGCTGGTCACTTAAGCTTTCATAGACTTAAGTCGATTTCAACATATGCATGGGGTGTAGTGCCTATGTACAGATATTTACACCCATGAAATACTTTTGTTTGTGTTAATTGTAACAGAAATGCAGAACTTGTTGGGTATGAAAAGATGACAAGTTCATTTTTAGCAGCTATAGATAGGAAGAAGGATATTGGCACAATGAGTAGCTAACAATATGAATGGTGGAAGGAGTTCTTGGAATATGTCATGATGCTATCTTCCATTCAGAAAGGAGAGCCAATAAAACTGGATGAATGGGAGTAAGGGCTACTGCCAATTGCAGATATACATAGTTGTCATTGTGTATTTATATTGTTCAGGATACATGGTTGTTCATACAGTTGTGTCAGATACTGTGTACTTTCTATTATTATTTTTTATGGGCATCGACCGGGGAAGCGTGTCCCTGTTGGTGCTCTTGGACATCTCAGCGGCTTTCGATACCATAGACCATGGTATCCTTCTGGGGCGCCTGGCAGAGGTGGGAATCGGGGGCACTGCACTCCAGTGGTTCCGGTCCTACCTCTCCGGGAGGTCCCAGTTGGTGCAGCTGGGAGACGTGTGCTCCGATGAGAGGGTCCTTAAAACTGGGGTCCCTCAAGGAGCCATTCTGTCTCCCATGCTATTTAACATTTACATGAAACTGCTGGGAGAGATCATCTGGAGGCATGGGGCACGGGGTTATCAGTACGCTGATGATACCCAAATAATTTTCTCTATGTCTCCGACTGATGCAGTGACCGAGGATGGCGTCTCTTCTCTCGTGGCCTGTCTGGAGTCAGTAATGGGCTGGATGAGGAAAAACTGACTCAAACTGAATCCAGAGAAAACGGAGGTGCTTGTGATAGGTTCCCCTGGTCCAGGAATGGCGGTAGTTCCACCTGTCCTGAATGGGGTCACGCTCCCTGTGAAGGACTCTGTGCGCAGTCTGGGGGTGGTTCTTGACTTGTCGCTTCACCTGACTGCTCAGGTGAATGCGACGGTCAAGAGCACCTGTTATCAGCTTCGGCTTATTCGCCAGCTGCGCCCATACCTGGTCCAGAGGGACCTTGAAACTGTAGTACATGCTCTGGTAACCTCGAGATTGGATTTCTGCAATGCACTCTACATGGGGCAACCCTTATACCAAACCCGGAAGCTACAAATGGTACAAAATATGGCAGCCAGGCTGGTCACTGGAATTTCCAGGGCCAGCCACATTACACCAGTGCTTAAAGATCTGCATTGGCTGCCTATTCGCTTCCGGGCACAATATAAGGCGTTGGTGATGACCTATAAAGCCCTAAATGGCTTGGGCCCAGGATACCTGAAGGACCGCCTCTCCCCGTACATTCCGTCCCGCACCCTCAGAACATCTGGGCAGCAATTCCTTAGGGTGCCAGGGGCCAGGTTGTCCTCCACTACGAGGAGGACATTTTCCATCGCTGCCCCGGCCCTCTGGAATACTCTGCCCATAGAGCTCCGCTCGACTACCTCCCTGGCCCAATTTAGAAAGGATTTGAAAACCTTTCTTTTCCAACTAGCATTCCCCGACTAAAGTCCAGTGGGCCTCCCTTCCTCTTCTGTGGCAAAGAGGTTGGGCTAATGGGGCTTTTATATTGTTTTATATTGTTCTTGTATTGTTTTATTGTATTGCTTTTGTAATTACTGTATTGTATTTTTATATGTTGGAAACCGCCCTGATCTATGGAAGGGCGGTATATAAATAAAA
>NC_056524.1:249910598-249939626 GCF_019175285.1 Sceloporus undulatus
ATTATTATTATTATTATTATTATTATTATTATTATTATTATTATTATTATATTTGTGACACATCTGAAAGGGTCCTTCTGCACATACACACATACTGAAATAAGATGGAGTATCTTCTTGATTAATCTTCTTTCCACCTTCCTCTTCCCTGGTTCATACTTACTTTCTTTAGATATAAAAAGTCTCAGGTAAGACTTGAGTAGCATAACATCACTAATTTTCTTTGTTAGGCTAAAAGATTCACATGACAATCTTGTCAGTGCTTTTCATGTTCTTTCATAAGTGTCTGAGATTCTGTTCTGACCATCAATAACATTGTACTCATGTTTTATATATCTGCATTTTAGCATGCATTTGCATATTTAGACAGGAAGCATGTAGCATATGATAAATGGTATTAAAATAAAATAATGTATTGCTGTTTCTTCATATAACTTATTAGGGCAAATCCAAAGCTATGCATCTTATTGTGTCAGCCACAAGAGGAAAAATATAATATAATTTGTCAAAGACATAATACATTATTCATAATAATGTATTTTGCTGATCAGGGTAATTTTTCTAACTTCACTGAATAGACATTTCCCCCTTATTTGGTATAGTGCAATTTTACATGTTGGTCCAATATTCATGAATTTTCATGTGCATTCATGCTTCCATTTCTGTTTTGAATTCTATAAGATTTAATGGGAATGCCAGCATGGTGTAGTGGTTTGATTGTTGGACTATGACTCTGGAGACCAGGATTGAAATCCCGACTTGGCCATGGAAACACACTGGGTGACTAGTCACACACACTTAGCCTCAAGAAAATAGTCATGGCAAATCCCCTCTGAAGAAACATGTCAAGAAAACAGTATGATAGTTTTTTCTTATGGTTGCTATAAGTCAGCTTGACAGCACACAATGACAGCGAAGACTCAGTGTAATGGCATTTAGTTGTTCTTTAATCAGGAAATACACTATTTTGAATATTTCTTTTGCCTTATATTTCTCTTCTGCTACTATTCCATGAAGCTTAGTACTATGTACATAGGTTGCAAAGAACATAAAGTTCAAATTTCCATTCAAATATTTGTTTGTCCCAAACAAGCAATGATGCAGAATTTTGCATCTGAATTAGATATGCTGGGAGCTGGATGCACTCTCAAGGAACAAAAATGCAGGCGCATGAGAACCCTCCATAGATAAATAGAATCATAGGAGATTATCACATAGCTTTAAAAAAATGATTTACTGCTGCTGAACTGAATTCTAATTTTGGATGCATCTAAATACTATTGCACACATTTTGCCACTGACACACCCAGCAACCAGCCAAGTACAGTATGGATAACTTCTGGGTAGAATCCAAGCTCAGCCAGCCTGTTTTCATAGCTGGTAGCTTCCCGACTTTGCAAATTGGCTGGCTGACCCAGATACTAGCTGGATGTTATCCTGGCTGCACCATTCCTTCCTTCCCCCTTATGGGCAAAGTTGCCAAAGAAGCATACAGATCCCATAATAGCAATTCTAATTTAGAAAGTATGCCCAAGACATGGTAGTTTCTTCAAAGAAGTCAACCTGTTAAACAAGATAAAACAGGACAAGAATATTAAAGGGCCCAAAATCCAAATACAAGTTTAAAGCTTTTGCAGATGACTTAGTTATCATGTTAGAAAATCCAGTGAATCAAATACAGAGACTCTTTGAGACAATAGAAGAATTTAGAGAGATATCTGGATTTAAAATTAATAGAGAAAAAACTGTCATATTAATGAAAAACCTAAGTAAGAATGAAGATGTGCAATTGACAACTATTTCGAATTGTGTAATTCAGAACAAAGTTAAATATTTAGGTATTTGAATTTCAAAAAGAAACATTGAACTATATGAAAATAACTATAAAGAAAAGTGGGAAGAAATATAAAAAGATTTAGGAAGATGGAACAATTTACATTTAACAGTGACTGGAAAAACAGAAGCAATTAAGATGATGATTTTGTCGAAAATAAATTTTCTTTTTCAGTGTATTCCAATTTTAATCAGTAATAAACCTTTTAAAGAATGGTATGCTGACTTAAGAAAATTCATATGGAATGGTAAAAGAGCCCAAGTAAAATGGATGACTCTGATGAATCACCAAAAGGACAGTGGTAGAAGTGCTCCAGATCTGAAATACTACTATGTAGCGAATGCATTAAATTGGATTTCAGAATGGATAAATTTGGGAAATTTGAAATTAATGAATTTGGAAGGCTTTAATAACCAATTTGGTTGGCATGGTTATATGTGGTATTAAAAGGCAAAAGTTCATAAAGACTATACACATCACATAATAAGAAGGGCCCTGTTAAGGGTATAGAGTGAATTCAAAAAGAAAACATATAGGAAAATACCACTATGGATATCTCCACACAAAGCCTTTTTCAGGAAACTAAGTTCTTTGAATAAATGGTTAAGATAACTCTTGAAGCACCAACATCCAAATAAATGGGGAATAAAAGCTATAGAAGAATTAGAACCTGTCAATCCAAAAATACACTGGTTCCTATATATTCAACTAAAAGAAAGGTTTAAAATGGATGAGAAATTGGAGGGATTCGAGGAAGTCCCAAATGAATATGACGTTATATTATTGAGTAAGAAGAGAAAGAAAACTGCTAGACTATATAGATTGCTACCCTACCCCTGGAATAAAGAGACCAGACACAAGATATATGGGTTAAAACAGGGCCATTTATTGAACTATTAAGTTCGTAACAGAACTGCAATTAAAATCCTAACCAAACAAGTATGGGAGACAGGGAAAGCTGCATACCGGTGTCTTACCAAAGACTACCTCTGCAGCTTATCAAGGACGATAGCACCTGGGCCCTGAACAACAGTCCATAAGCTGGGTTGTACATTGGCCGCCCACATAAGGAAGCCCAGCAAGAAGTCCTGCATCCCAATCTGCAAAGATTAAAGTTGGGGTATACCTTCAAGCCAGACCCAAGGTCCATTTCTTTCAGCCACCCTCCAGGTCGCAAGGCCCGTGGGGATGTTTCAAGAAATTTCCCTAACACCCAGTAGGGTTTCAAGGTGCTCGCTGAGATCAAATTCAAAGAATTTATGCCAAATAAATATTATAATGTCCAATTAGAATGAACAGTTTTAATCCAAATCATGCATTATTGCAACACTACCTCAGCCAATTTCCCATATGCCACTGGAAACAGTGTGGGGTAGGCGAAAAACCCCGTGGAAAAGGGGAAAAATTTCTACCTGGCCCCAAGGCGACCAAGAAAGACTTCACACTATACCAGCAGCGGATGGGTGGGTTGACGGTTAATCCAGGAATGGGACACCTAGGGGATGACAGGCAAAGCATGCCATTAACCACACACCCCTAGGTGTCCAACGCCATGTCAACTGACCATGACGTGATTTAACCATTCTGGTCTCTACCAGTGTGAGGGCAGCAAACAGCCTATCCCAGCTCCACAGTCTCTGGCATGGAGAGGGGTTGGGATGGTCAGAACAACTAAAAAAGACAACTGGAACTTGAACCAGTCACTGAAGAAATGGTAAAATGGGCCACAGGTATAGGGAGAGTAATTGATTTGGAAAACTAGGAATGTACACGAGAAAGATCAGAGAAGTTTACCAGATCTCAAGATGTAAAAGAGAACTTCTGGAAAATGGAGAATAGGTGGCATCTAAGCCCATTAAAAATTTCAAATTTACAATACAAAATCAAACAAATGCTGGAAATGTCAAAAGAATTTCGGATCTTGGTTTCACGTGTGGTGGAGATGCCCTAAACTAAAAACTTTTTGGAAGAAAGTACATAACACAATTCAAGAAATGTTAAGAATTAGATTTCAATTAAATCCAGAAATATATCTGCTTAATATCTTAAATATAATTTCCCCAGATATAGAAAGGAAATAGTGGAGAATTTATTGTACATGATCTCCACAACAAGAATAATGGTAGCACAATTAGGGAAAAAGCAGAACACCCAACATTAGATGACTGGTTATTGCAAATATTGGATATGCAGGAAATGGACAGGTTAACTGCATGGCTAAATCATAAGGATATAGATAAGACAGAAGAAGAATGGTTTCCGATAGCAGAATTTTGCAGAAAGTGATGGCAAGGACAAAGCAAGTCAGAGAATTAAGAAAGAGAGATATGATAAAACAATATGAACAATACTATTAGTAGAAACGAAGAGTTGTGCCTAGGAAATCTTGATAAATATTTGTTTCAGGGAAAACAAAGACAAATAATGTTTAATAAGTAGTGATAGGATTTATTGCCAAGAAAACTGTGGGAGTTTAAATAGATATACTGTAAATATTATATTGTAGATGATATTATAAGAGTTATAATATATAGATTAGGAAATATAAGATTGTAGTAGAATTATAATGAGACAATTTCTAATTGTAATTGTGTATTAACAAAACAGAAGTTTTTATATTTTATATTTAGAAAATAAAAAAAAAATTAACAAAAAGAAGACATCAATCTGTCTCTCTTGTCCTCAAGGGACCAGTAACCGCAGCTTGTAGTATTTGTAACTTTCAGGTCATAGCATGGGTTGTATGAACTATCTTTAATTTATTTTGTTGGTGAGAACTCTAATAAAGAAGACTAATAAAATATTGAAGGATTTGTCAACATACATTGTGTGATCGTATGTTTTCATACATGCAGTCCTACAGACATTGCTAAATAACAGACCCAACCCCCAATGGTGAGGACTTCTGAGAGCTGTAGTTCAACAATATCTAGAAGTCCCACTCCTAATATAACCTGATAGAAATATTGCTACTTTTCCACTGATACACTTTTCCAGGATACTTTGCACTTTTTTCTTCCTCTTCATATATTCTGTCTTACAACTGTTCTTTTTCACTGGTGATGGGAATTTTTCTAGGGAGAGAAACTATATCAAATTTTGTTCTATGGTGTATCTATTGTTTCTTTATAAAATAAACACTTAATGTATCCATGTAACTTCGAACTGTATCCCTATAATGACATTTAATTCTTATTTCCTTCTCTGAAGTGACATAGTGCAAGATTGAGTGGGCTTTTTAAAATAATTTTGATGTCTTTCTATTAAAACTGTGTGTGCTATTTTCATTTGGAAAGTTAATGCCAACTTGTATATCACTCTAAACTGATTCAACATATTTGTTTTGCTTAATAGAGTTCCACTACATTATTCTGTGTAATTTTAAGGAAGAGTGGAAATTTTACTGTAGGCTCACTACAGTAAAAAAAAATTGGATGTTGTAATTATACTTCTTATGCCAAGATGTGACTTTTTATAACAGGTTTATTCTTTGAACAAATGAACAGAATTACAAATATTATAGTGACAGAGATCTGTTTAACAGATTAAAAAGAATCCTTTTAAGCTGTCTAACAATTTGTAAGCTGCTCTGATAGCCTTTTAGGCTGAAGAGTGGGGTATACATAAATTATTATTATTATTATTATTATTATTATTATTATTATTATTATAGTTTTGAGGGAATCAAATGGATTGTGATACACGAAAGGCTCTAGAATGAGTGCTTTTCTAACATTCTTTGGGGTTCAAATGAACACATAAATGGGAGTGACTGGGATCACATTTTTGATCTTTATACATTCAAGATTACTATCTGAGGAGATCATACCTTCCAACATTTCACACATGAAAACTGGGACATGTGGCCAGGTGGCATATGTATAGATGGCAAATGTTATTAATGATTAATGATTAATCAGGACTATCTTTTCCAAACTGGGAATGTTGGAGGGGAGGATTTAAAGGTAGTGTCACTATAAAATGGTATATTTATACACTATCCCTGTTAAGACACTTGTGCAAATGGAACATGTCTGGCTAAGGATAGAGAATATAAGCTAGAGAAGGACCTTGGTCAAATATTGTAGGCAGCATCTATTTCTTAAATAATGTGGTCAATTACTTATCTCCATGAATTATCTAGAATATTGATTAAACTATTGGTACACAATTGAATACTCTCCAGACATGGTTCTACCTCTCCCAGTGTGACATTCTGTGGTCGCCAAAAAAGAAAAAAGAAGAAGCATTATGAATAGGAAATACCATCTCTGAGGCACAAGATGATCAGCACAACACTTCTCTCTTTTTGTTACTCCAAACACAGCAATAATTTCTGTCAGGTGAGCCTTGGGAAAATGCTGCAATATCCTGAAACAGTGCAAGACTGTAACATACACAGACTTGAGCATATTTTAAAGGTTTATCCTGCCTAAAAACCCTTAAAAGGGACTCCAGATTGAAAACGGATTTTGTTTTGGGTTTGGGTTCCACTCAAAGCTTCAGCCAAGAGCTCTGAGAAGATGTTTCTAGCCTAGCCAAGGCCTTGCTACTTTTAAACTACTCTTTCAGATCCTGCCCCTGAATCAGGGATTTTGCCCAGAGAATTCTCACTTGCTATTTGATGTTCTTTTGTTGTCTGTTTCATTGAATCACTTTCTGTATTGCTATGTATTTTATACGTATTATCCTACTAGAGGCCCCCTCCCCACCATCTTTCCCTTCTCCTTTTGTGTCATGTCTTTTTAGATTGTAAGCCCGAGGGCAGGGAACCGTCCAATTAAAAAGATTGTATGTACAGCGCTGTGTAAATTTACAGCGCTTTATAAATAAAGCTTAATAATAATAAATAATAATAAAAATCTAACTCACTATCTAATTCTTCCTGAAAGTCCTGGTAGGTTGAGAGGACTTCAGTTGGCTTGCCATCTTCATCTTTGAACTGTCCGAGCCAGGCATGCAGTACTCCCTAGCTTTTCCCAAAAAGGTTTAACAGGACCAAGGAGACATAAATCTATGGCCTGTTACAGACAGACCAAAATAAAGCTGCTTCGAGTCACTTTGGAGGTATGGTATTGCATGCGTTCTAAGAGTCCAAAAGACGCACCAAAGCCATGCTCCAGTCCTAAGGACTGGAGTGCAGCTTTAGTGTGGCTTTTGGACTTGTAGGAGTTATGCATCATTGAAATACCATACCTCCAAAGTGACTCGAAGCAGCTTTATTTTGGCCTGTCTGTAACAGGCCTATCTTTCAGGGAGCACTTTCCCTACACAAAGCAGTTTCCCCTTGCTTTCTCTGGTGTTTCTCTGTGTGTGGGAGTGGGAGTGGGGCATTCATTCATTTTAAACATTTTCTTTCTCTCATCTCTCCCTCCACTTAGTAAACCCCAAAGCTTCACATCGCTTAACTCAAAACCCTTAGCACAGCATTGCAAGTTCATAATCTGAGTTAGAATTTCCCTATCCTAAAGCAACAGTATGCTGTATATAACTGTACTTATATTTTTCATGTAATATTTGCCATTAGTGAAGCTCTGTCACAGGATTTTGGCATTTCTTCATGCAAACAGCATGGTATAGTGATTTGGGTATTGGTCTAGGTCCCTGGAAGCCAGGGTTCAAATACCCCCTTTTCCATGGAATCCCACTGTGTGACTTTGGTGAAATCATACCCTTCCATCCACAAAAGAAAGCCAAGGCAAATCCTTTCTGAATAAATCTTGTCAATAAATCCCTGTGATAGGCTTGCCTTAGCATAAGTTGGAAATGATTTAAGTGCACACCACTACCACTACCACCACCATAGCATTTGCTTTTCTCCAGTGTCATTATTGTGTATATCTTGATTGTTGTGTGTTCAATTATAGTTCTGTGTGGATGTGATTTATTGTGGATTCACAACTAAATGCACCACACGAACAGTTCTACTTCTGAAAACTGAATAATTTCCAGCATCAGACAAAAATGTGCAACTGCTTCTTTAAAGTATGCATATGTAGACACCAACAGGATCATATCATAGAATCATAGAATCATAGAGTTGGAAGAGACTGCAAGGGCCATCCAGTCCAACCCCCTGCCATGCAGGAAATCCAGATCAAAGCATTGCCGACAGATGGCCATCCAGCCTCTGTTTGAAGACCTCCAAGGAGGGAGACTCCACTACATTCCCATATATTTAGTCATACACGCACACACATGTTCAGGCATTCAATAACTGGGGTACCTTATCATATAAGAATGTTATTCCATGTAGACAACTCCTAAAGTCCATGTATGTGGCATTCATCCATATGGTTCAATATTTACAAGATGAGGGCACTCATGCTTGTACTTAGTATAAGTAGGGGAGAAGTTCTAATTCTCCTGTTCCCTGTAGTGCTAGTTTTGTATTTTTAGATAGTTTGTAGATTAAAAAATTATATGTTTTCCCCTTTGATGTGGCCATTGTATCACTACAAAATTCTACAAGCTGCTATATTTAATGCATTTATGTAAACCAGATCTTAGCATTTTGTGGGAGAGGAAATCTGGAAATAAAACACTTCCTGAGTTCCATTCTTCTTGGACTTTCTAGTGACTATCTGGAGGTTGCTTTGTTCATTAAGGATTGTGTAGCCATGTTGGTTCCTGAGAAATGCACCATGTGCTTGTATTTAGGAATGAAATATTTGGATTTCTTTTGGGTGTGGCTGAAAAAACTGTGTAATAAACTCTGACAAGAATACAAGCACAATAATTCATAGAAAAGTTTATATTGTTGAGTAATGGCTGACTGAATTGTTGGCTGTGGTAAAACAGGAAGGGAATATATAAAAGAGATTAATACAAAAGAGATAAGTGAACTGGGGTTATGTAGTATGCTCCAAATACTCTCATACATACATGGCCTGGGTCCAGCTTACCTGAGGGAACGCCTCCTCCCATATAAGCCTTCCTGCACTCTCAGGTCCTCTGGGAAGAACCTACTGCAGTTAGAGAGAACTAGACTGGTAGCTACTCCCCAGAGGACGTTTTCTGTTGTTGCTCCAAAAATCTGGAACGATCTGCCAGACAAGATCCGCCAACTAACATTTTGGAGGCCTTTAAGAAGGCAATAAAAAATGGATCTCTTCCGGTGGGCCTTCCCAAATTGATCCCCTAATCTCACTCTCCACTTGCTTAAATTGTTCACTTCAGACTGATTCGTTCTTGACTGATTTTATTGCCCATTGTTTGAGAATTGCCTTTAATGTTAAATTTAGGGGGGGGGGGGGGGAGGGAGTGGGAATCTGGAGTCTAATGCACTTTTATCTACCATTTCTGTGCCTTTGATTTTACTGTTTTCTCTTTTATATGCTGTTACCCGCCTTGATCCAACACAGGGAGAGGCGAGTTATAAATATTATTATTATTATTATTATTATTATTATTATTATTATTATTATATACACTTCGTTTGGAGGGAATGTAGGAAGATATTATTAGAGAGTTGATGCGTAATTCTATTCTTTGTGCTGAGACAGAACTATAGGACTCCATTTCAAACCCAACAAGAAGCCCACATATAGCCACATATAGTGAGCTTCTAGAGGCTTATACAGGACTGCTTTCATATTTCTCTGAGTGTTTCATGCGCTGCATTTTACAAACATATGTTTATATAGACAATATATAGAAACACATTGCCATGATTTTAACAGGACCTGTCCTGAATAAATTACTTATTACACCTACTTTTCACATTCATGTCTGCAGAGCCATAAGTACCATGTACAGAATCCATTTCCCCACAATGAGGAAATATTTTCAGGAATATCAATAATTTAGAGACTGAAAGCTCAGTTGAGTCCTAAGAATAAGAACCTTGGGCTATGTCATTTACAGGATATCTAAATAAATACTGGTTTGCTTTTAATATATATATATTTTTTTTAAAAAAATACTCACCCCGTCACCCAGTGGGTTTCCATGGCTGAGTGAGGAATTGAAGCTTTATTTCTTGTCCCCAGTCTAAATCTTCCTCCTGTTTTTGATTTGCTACCAACTTTAGCGTTCCTGTCTTCAATTATTAGCTTGAAATCTTATGTTCGTGTATTATTAATTTCTTCCTGAACTTCATCATATAATCTCTCAATTATTTCTTCTTCTTCTTCTTCATTTGTGGTTTCAGCATATACTTGAATATGGTGATATTTATAGGTTTTTTCCTGAAGTCTTACTGACAATATTCTGTCTGACTTTGTGTTGCATCTTCTGACTGCTTTTGCAACATCTTTCCTTAGTATATCATTTTTCTTCTTTCTTTCTTTCCTGAGTACATTGCTATGTAGTTTTCTGATTCAAAGTGTCCCATTCCTGTCCATTTTAACTTGCTCGTTCCTAGTATTACTATGTTCATGAGTTCCATTCTTTTTTTTTTTCTATGTCTAGTTTTCCTTGGCTTATGCTTCTCACATTCTATGTTTCATGTTCGAATTACCTGTGTAGTGTTGCTTCTAACTGTGTTTGTTTTGTTGGCCATGTGTACCCTCTCCTTCCTTGTATCATGTTAGCTGGTTTTCTTGGTAGTAGTGGTGGTTGACACTGATGTTACGTCTCACAGACAAAACAGTGGTGACACCATAGCTGGCACATGTCAGCACTGCATGAAGGAAAGCAAAAGGTGTTTCTCTTTGTGAGACCATTTCAACAAGAAACCAGAATCTGTAGTCAATACCAAATCACCTGGACCAACCTTATGACTCAGTTTAAAGCGACTTCCTATGATTGTAATACTGCTATAGTACAACCATAATTAATTAATGCAACAAAAACAGTGGTCCATTTGTATGTGTGTGTGTACATTTCCATACTTTAATTTTTGAAGACATTGCACTGGGTTTAAATTTTATCTGGTTGCTGAAAAAATAATAAAACTCTCAAACTTTCAAACTTCAACTTCCAAAAATGCAGAAGTGAAGCCTGTGAAGTATGATTATGCCAGCTAATAGATATCTTCATTCCTTTCCTAAATATCGTCAGGTGCAAACAGAAAAGGTCCTTACAGTCAAAAATTGTCTCCCTTAAAAGTGTGTGTGTGTGGAGAGGAATCTCCTCCATTGAGTGTAGAATGGGCTTGTATTATTTGCTATACAAGTTGTCTGTTGATTCTATTGAATGGTAATTACTTCTATAAACTCCCCAGCTGTTTGTAGTTAATAGCTGCATGTGAAATTCAGGTGGTTCTCAATATGTTTGCTTGGCTGACTCCACTCCAACTGGCTAATGAAAGAGCTCTTGTGTGGGAGAGATAACTCAGCTCAAATGTGAAAAATTTGATCATTTCAATAGCAATTAGATTTGCCGCACAGGCTCCTACGACACAAATTCACAGTACAGTACTTCTAAGGATGAAACCTTTTCAGAAGGGAAATAGTAAGTAATTGTGAATTTACGCTTGATTAATGCAATCAGAAATATTGTACCAAACCATAATCTAGAATCTTTTGGAGGGGAGGAAGGAACAATTTCTAAAAACACTGAACATTGGGGCTGCTCCCTAGATCTGAGTAAAGGTAGGCAATGATCAAAAAGATATGTTCATCATCAACACTTCATATTTCCCTTTTTAATTTTGTTCCTGAATTTTACCATGACAAAATATTAAACTATTATATTTAGAGATGAAGGCAATACCAGCAGCACTAGAAGCCTGCAGACCTCCTTGGAAAATACCCCCCCCCCCCATACACACACACACTTGTCTATACTATACAACCTAAAGGGCCCAGTGTACTTTACATTTGTATTGTAAACTGCATTGAAGTTTTCAGTATAACCCACTTAGTCTAATCACAATCATGTACTAATAATCTCCACACTTGATTTTATGGAATGTATATCTTTTAGAAGCATCCATAAACTGTCTATGCACATTACAGAATTAAAGCTGTTTAATACTGCTTTAATTGCTGTGACTATCCTACAGAATTCTGGGATGTGCAGTTTGGATTTATAGTTTGAACCCATAGATCTGGGTCCTGTTCTCTGGAGCTGCACAAAACAAATTTGCTCCATCTTCAGTTTGAGATCCTTTCAAATATTTAAACAGGGCTCTCATACCAGCTCTTAATCTTCTCTTCTCCAGGTTAAACACACCCAGCTTCCTAAATCTCTTTTCATAGGGCATGGTTTCCAGACCTTTCGCTATTTTGATTATCTTCTCCTAGAAATGCTCCGGCTTGTCCATATCCTTTTTGAACTGTGGTGTCCAGAACTAGACACAGTATTCCCGGTGAGTCCTGACCATAGAGTGGTACTATTATTTCCCTCAAGCTAGACACCATACTTCTATTGATGCAGCCCAGAATCATATTGGCTTTTTAGCGGCCACATCACACTGTTGACTCATGTTCAACTTGTGGTCTACTAGGACTCCTAGATCTCTTTCACATGTAGTCTTGTTCAGCCAGGTGTCCCCCATCTTATATCTCTGCATTTCATTTTTTCTGTCTAAGTGTAGTACCTTCCATTTCTCCATGTTCAAATTCATTTTGTTAATTTGGGTCCAGCTTTTTATACTATTAATGTCATTTTTGAATATTGATCCTGTCTTCAGGGGTATTAGCTGCTCCCCCTCCCCCCCATTTGGTGTCATCTGCAAGTTTGATAAACATGCCTTCTATTCCTTCATTCAAGTCATTGATAAATATGTTGAATAGCACTGGGTCCAGGACAGCAGCCTGTGGCACCCTGTGGAGTCATTTTGTCTTCTCTTCAGCAGGAGGAGGCAGGAAAAATAGTCATGACAGGGATAGCAGGCCAGGATTTAGGTTTGTGCTACCCCTTCCCCAGACTTCTTGTCATTGCTCTGCTTAGGAAGACCAAACATAACCACAGGGCACACAGAGCAGATTGGCATGTGAGAGGTCTCGGTTTGGATCGACACCTTTTTCATCTCATCAAACAGCTGATTAGAAAATAGAAGCATTTGTTTGGCAGTGTCAAGCAGAGATTCTTCATGATGACAGTTTCTGGCCAGCAGGCCAGGTTTGCACCTTGACTAGAGCTTGGAATTGAGCAGCCAAAAGACTCCTTTATAAGGAACTTTATGATTTTTTTTGTTCTTGTTTTGAGGATTTGTTGTTGGCCTGCCAAATAACTGGCTATCAAGTGACTTCAGTTTTATTCTACAAAAGGCAATTTAAAAAATTAGAGAAGCTTTCCTTTTATCTTTTTTAAAGCAGGTAAGAAGATGATTTCTTGGGTGCATCAGAAGGCTACAACTGGCAAAATAATGCAGTTTGGCACAGCTTTTTCTCAACGTTATGGAATACTAGGATTTGTAGTTTGTTGTGTCACTAGAGCTCTTTGTTAGAAAAGGCTAAATATCTCACAAAATTACAAATCCCAGAATTCTATAGCATTGAGCCATGTCAGGTAAAACTGTGTCAAACTGCATTATATCTGCAGTACAGATGCAGACTTGGTGTGGAAAGGAGGATAAGTAATTGTTTGGCCCATGTCCTGTGCCAACATTGTGTGGGAGATGGCTTGCCCAAGAATGCATCTAAAGAACCATAAAGAAGATCCTTTGATCTACCCATAGAGTTATGGATTCCATGGGTAGCAGTGGAAATATATTTAATAATTAATTAATAATTTGTTTTATTTATATACCGCTATTCCAAAGATCTTAGTGGTGAACAGCAAGTAAGCTAATTAGCAAGTAAGCTAATTTGCCCCCAACAGTCTGGGTACTCATTTTAGCGACCTTGGAAGGATGCAAGCCTGAGTTGAGCTTGGGCCCTTTTGCTGGTCTTGAACTCGCAGCCTTGTGGTTTTAAGTGAATGGCTGCAGTACAGGCATTTAACCACTGCGCCACGAGGGCCGGTATTTGTGATCATACTAGGATGAAGTGCAGCTTTGAAAGATCTTCCTGTGCTGTAAATGGATCACTTTGAGTCTGTTAATACCAAGGATGTGGACAAGATCCTTTGAAGTGTTAGGAAGATGACTTGCTCTCCCGATCCCTGTCCTACATGGCTGACAGCTCAAGGGGGAGCGGTTGTAGCAAATTTGTTGCACCGCATTATTAATTCATCCTTTAGGGATGGTCAGTTTCCATCTACTCTGAAGACGGCCATCGTAAAACCTTTGTTAAAAAAGCCCTCCCTTGACCCCCTAATTCGGAACAATTATCAGCCTGTCTCGCTGTTGCCATTTTTAGGGAAGGTGATTGAGAGGGCAGTTGCCTTTCAGCTTCAAGGGATCTTGGAGGAGACAGATTATCTGGACCCATTTCAAACCGGCTTTCGGGCAGGCTATGGAGTTGAGACTGCCATGGTCGCCTTAGTTGATGATCTCCGTCTAGGCATGGACAGGGGGAGCATGTCCCTGTTAGTGCTCTTGGACATCTCAGCGGCCTTCGATACCATCGACCATGGTATCCTTCTGGGACGCCTGAGGGAGTTAGGTATTGGGGGCTCTGCTTTGCAGTGGTTCCGTTCCTACCTCTCGGGCAGATCCCAGATGGTGGAGCTGGGGGACTGTCACTCCGATAGGAGGGCCCTGACATCTGGGGTCCCTCAGTGAGCGATTTTGTCCTCTATGCTATTTAACATTTACATGAAGCCGCTGGGAGAGATCATCCGGAGACACAGGGTGCAGTGTTATCAGTACGCTGATGACACCCAAATAGTCTTCTCTGTGTCTCAGACTGATGCAGTAACTAAGGATGGCATCTCTCCTCTAAATGCTTGCTTGGAGTCGGTAATGGGCTGGATGAGGGAAAACAAACTCAGCCTGAATCCAGAGAAAACGGACATACTGGTGATTGGCTCTCCTGGCCTGGGTAAGGAAATTTTTCCACCTGTCCTAAATGGGGTCACGCTCCCTGTGAAGGACTCTGTTCGCAGTTTGGGGGTGCTTCTGGACTCGTCACTTCACCTTACTGCTCAGGTGGATGCGACGGTCAGGAGCACCTACTATCAGCTTCGGCTGATACACCAACTGCGACCCTTCCTTGGCCGGGGGGACCTTGAAACTGTTGTACATGCTCTGGAAACCTCTCGATTAGATTTCTGTAATGCGCTTTACATGGGGCAAACCTTGTACCAAACCCGGAAGCTTCAATTAGTGCAGAATATGGCGGCTAGGCTGGTTACTGGATGTTCCAGGGCCGGCCATATAACGCCAGTCTTGAAAGATCTTCATTGGCTGCCTATTTGCGGCCAATACAGGTGTTGGTGTGATGTACCTATAAAGTGCCTAAATGGTCTTGGGGCAGGGGTACTTGGAGGACCCTTTAATTGTTGTTATTTGCTGGGGGTACTGGGGTTTGTGATGTTTTTAACTGTTTTTTATCTCTTGCTGTGCACCGCTGTGATCCTTGGAATAGCGGTATATAAATAAAAAATTTATTATTATTATTATTTAACATGGCTCACCTCTGGGATGAAGTTGGTTCACTCATGATGGGAGTGAGAGGGAAGTCCTTGGATCCCATCTTGATGGCTGCACCTGTTTCCACCATGTCTATCTTTTGTAATAATTGTATTATTATTAGGTGTAATAATTGTATGGACAATATAATCATTTCCAGGGTTTATTCAAGATACTCTTAAATTTAATCCTCTAATCAGCTTATTACTTCATTAATAAGTATTCAAACTGCCTCCCCTCTGTGTATGTTTACTGTTGTTTTTTCCTTCTTATGGCAACCCTAAGGTGAATTTATTATGGTGTTTTCTTGACACATTTTTTCAGAGGGGGTTTGCCATTCCCATCCTCTGAGGCTGAGAGTGTGTGATTTGCCCAAGGTCACCTAGCAGGTTTACATACCTGAGCCAAGATTTGAAACCTGATCTGCAAGTCATGTTCCAACACTTGAACCACTACACTTTACTGGCTCTGTCTGTGTACGTTATCTCCAGGGAATACTTCTGCAATGAACATCACTGTCAAATATCCACTTTGTGAATGCTCACAGGCTAAGATGAGGTAACAAGAAACAAGAGGGGCTTTCCCACTGTGGCACCAAAGTTAGGGAATGTCATCTCTAGAGATCCTTTGCTTCTTTCATCTACAGTATAAGCTTATTTCACCGTAAATTTAGAATGTGTCTTTACAGAGAAGCTAGCAGAGATGGCTGATTGGACTGTGTATTTTCTTTCACCTTTTTCTGCTTTGTTACAGGGTAAGTTTCTTTTCAGATGTTTCTACAGGGTTTATTTTGGTGCTACTTTCTTTACATTTTATCTTGCATCATGTTGTTTGCTCTTTCTTGATGTACTATTATTTTGTTGTCTTGGTGTTGGCAGTTTTGAATTTTATCAAAGCAAAGAAAGACATTTATTGAACAAATACATTAGGGGGGAAATTGCAAGAAATTGGGTCCTTAGCTGCCTACATAGAGATTTAGTGTATATAACTTGTAAGCATATATATGGTTTACTAATCCCTAGAACCTTAGTATAGGGTTTATGAGCAGGATTTGTATACCTGGACCTGCGTGATGTCAGACACTTCAGGGGAGGGTATGTCTTGATGGTGTTCTCAAATAAAGGCAAAAATTAATTGTGCATGCCAAGCTGGTGTATGTAATGGGGACAGAGATAGATGGAATATAAGGCCATGCTGCCCCTTTATGTGCCTTCTTTGGAATTTGCTTTCTAAGCCATCCGACTCTCAGTCCAGTCTGAGCTTTGATGGTTGCTTCTGGGCCAGGTAGGAATTTTCCTCTGCATACAGGATTTCCCCAACACCACCACCTACTGTATACTGTATCTGCAGGATGTGATGATAGGTTAAGGGTGGTATGTGTAACTAGGTTTTCATTTGGCCAGTAGTAGAGGGGGAATATAAGAGTTTGGTGTACACCTTGGCATCTTTTTGGTGAAGAGTTTCAGCTCTGGAACAGGCTGTACAAATTCTGGAATCTAGGGTATTGGGAAGGACACTATCTGTGGAGATGACTGGGGTTTTTCCTTTCTTTTATAGAGACTTGGGAGGGAGTGGCATGGGCTTGCCTTACAATAAATGACAGGTTGGGGAGCAACCCTTAGTACTGGATTGCCCTTGAGTGTCTTGTGTTTCACCCAAGGAAAGGCTGAGGAAGTGGTGACAAGTTGACACCTGGCCTCAGCTGGACCCACATCCAGCTCATTCTCAGGTTCAAATGATTTGCTCATTCCCAAGTTCAAATCATTTAAATAGGTTATATGTCAGTAAAGTGGCCCTTATTCAACCTATTTGCATGTGTAGGATCTCATTATTTTGTGACTGGTTATTAATCCTGATCATGTGTGATGTGAGAACCTTTATGAAATTTATTACTAAATCAGCATTTGAACCAGGGACTGTCTAGTTCATGATGCTCTCTACTAACAGAGGCGACTCCAGATGTGAAGGGACTTTGGATATATTGCCTTTTGGTCACCTCCTCTTTTGATGGGGCTCCATCCTCTGCTATTAGGCCATTAAGAGCCTAATTGATGGCAGCCAGTAATATGCAAGAGTGGGGAAATCCATCAGTGCTGGCATCCAATTTTTGACATCATGGTTTAAAAAGGATATTGACAAGATGGAATGTATCCAGAGGAAAATAGACAAGGTGATAAAGCTCCATGAGGAATGGATTAAAGAGATGAATATATTTAACATCAAGAAGAGAATACTGTGAGGTGCCATGATAGTCATTATTAAATATCTGAGAAGCTGTAATGTAGAAGATAGCATAGACATATGTTTGTCTGCTCAAGACACTAGAACATGAAACAATGAATTCAAATTACCAAGAAAGAGAGAGAGAGAGAGAAATTCCACTTAAACTATGGGAATATTCTTGATGCCAAGAGATGTGTGACAGTAGAATAGGTCATTTCAGAGTGTGATATGCTCTCCTTCGTTTGAGGTTTTTCAAAAAAGGTTGAACTATCATCTTCTGAAAATGTTTTAGATGTGTTTTCTCACATGGCAGGGCTGAAATAGATGGAACTTGTGGTCCTTTCCAACTCATTGATTCTAACCCTCATTTTAATTTTTTCAAAATTTTCCTCACATAGCATCAGTCTAGAATATTTATATTCCAAATGATGAGTAGACTACGCTGCTATAGTATTCATACTAATAGGGTAGAAAACTGCTAAACGGGGGAGAGAGGATCGAATAATTAGAACATGAAAAGTTACTTCTTGTCCAACAACTCCCACAGCCTTTTGAAATACAAAAAGTATCCTAGCAGTTTTAGGAACAGATGACAATAGTAAGCTCTGTCATGATCCATGTAGGTGCTTAAGGGTGCCATGTAGGTGCTTAAGGGTACTGACATATAGATCCCCCTTCTAGCTACTACACAGAGCTTGGGCATCTACTGTAGGAACTCAGTGTTATCTGAATTGTTTGTTCAATATATAAATATGTTTATCTTAGGAATATTGACCTTTCTAATTTGGGCTATTTCCTAATAATTAGTTAGCATCTTTGTGGAAAGAAATGGGAGGGAACCACTGGAGTCGCCATTGGATATTTTAGCATGAGAGGTGCAGTATGCACAGCAGAACATGCTGGTGAAAGATAGTAAAATAAATTGAAGCCACTGAAGTTGAAAACCTCAGTGAAATATTTAATTTCACACTATAAAAGGCTGTGCTTAAGTGTTTGCAGCACTAAGCTAAATTAGCTGGAATGTACAATCTTCCCCTTTTTGTGTACTAGAGAAACATTTAGCTTTTCTCTGACATTCTCATCAGACTGAACATGGGAGTGTACTTTGCCTTATTGTTGACAGCAATAAAAGACCAATTTTATTCCCCTTTAGATGGGAAATTATCCTTTTAGATAAAAAGTTTTTGCAATTAAACACTGGAAGGTATTTTTATATTACCGAAGTCCCAGGTTACACAGGCTACGCAAATAAGGTCTACTCTACTCTCAAAAAGCAATTTTAAGAGAGTGCTATTGTACTCATTTCCTCCTTCCATATACAACTAGTCAGTCTCTGTGGGAACAGTATATACCAGATAGGCCTTTGGCCTGATACAGCATGGCTCTTCTTACATACTTAAGAGTTAAGCACCCAAGTCCTAGGCCTAGATGGTTAAACATGTCAGTTCTACAGCACAGGGTTTTTGTAACTATTTCTTGAACAGATGTGAAGCAGGACAAGGTACCATAAAACTCCATCAAGCAAGATAAAGTCCCCCCTGTCATCCTTTACCTTCCAAACACCAACTTTCTAAGTGCTGGTTATGACCTATAAAGCCCTATATGGCTCAGGCCCATGCTAACTGGCAGACAGTATCTCCCTGTATGAACCGCCTTGAGAGCCTCTGGAAAGGCTCTTCTCTCTATTTTGCAAGCATCACAAGTGTGGTTGGTGGGGATGTGAGAGAGGACCTTCATGGTGGCTGCCCCTAGACTTTGGAAATCCCTGCCCAGGGGGACCAGAATGGCCCCTTCCTTATCGGCCTTCCTCTGGCAGATTAAAACCTTGTTATGCCAGCAGGCTTTTTAAAACAGAATGTTCTTAAAGGACCAGCTAGAGTGTTGTATCCTTTTAAGTACTTAATTTTTCTTAATCTTTTTAACTGTATTTTTATTCTTTTAATAAGTAATCTATTTTAATATTACAAAAATTTAATTCTGTTTTATTGCATCACTTTCTATATTTTAATTGTATTGAGTCCTAGTTCTGGAAAAAGAGCAGTCCTCTCCCAGTGCAGCTATTGCTTCACCAGTGGAAAATTTTGGGGAGTGGGTTGTGGAGGCACAAACATAGCTGGGAGCCTCTCTGCATCCCTCCTCATGTTCTCCACTGGGAAGGCATTAGCCATATTGAGAGGGAACAACTAAGGCTGGAAGCTGGGTTTTTGGAAAGTAAAGGAAGAAGATACCTTAATATCACTTGGTGGAGCTTTACAGTACCTCATCTTGTTCCATGATGTTCTTGATGGGGCTACAGTACCCCATCCTGCTCCACAACCTATTCAGGATCAAACATGGAGTCTGCCCTATATCCAACCTGACAACACTATTTCTACATTGGTTGCTTCACTGGTGCCATGCAACACAAGGACCATGTAACACAATCAATACACATGTAGAGAGATCTCAACTGTATTTTTCACATTAACGATGGCGGGTTACAGACCTCCCGTTTGGGGCGGCCTGCACCCACCCCTTTCCCCAGAGTATCGGGGCCTCAGCTGCCAGACTGGCAGCCTCTGAGGCCCTGATCCGCTGCTTTGCAGGCTGCGGGGAAGCAGCAAAAGGCTGCTTCCCCGCAGCCTAGAAAGGGGTGTCCTTGGGGCTTCAAGCCTCAAGGACACCCCGCGGTGGCGGGGAGGAGGAGAAAGGGGCCGCTTGCCCCCTTTCTCCTTTGCGTCACTGGGCGCAGCCGTCTAAAGGCTGCGCCCAGCAACGCAAAGCAGGAAGGAGCTCCGAAACAGAGCTCCTTCCGGGGTTGTGCAAAGGGCGCCATAGGCACCATGGCGCAGCCCCAATATGTCACAACCGTGCCACCTCGTTTGGAGGTGGTGTGGTCATGGCGTATTGATGGCGGTGGCCGTGTGGAACGGCCGCCGCCATTTTGTGCATGCAGAGCACGTACTAGGGTTAGGGGGTGTGGAAGCACCGACCCTTCCTAACCCTAGTACGTGCTCCACGTGTACTATATGGCCCGTTTGTAACGGGCCGATATTATGTCAGGAAAGATTCTAGGGAAGCACTTTCCCTTGCATGCTAATTTTTGTTCATGGGGATTTACATTATTTTTTGTATAAAAGTGTGTGTGTAATATCCAATAAGCAACACCTGCAGTTTGAAGTGATTTGCCTGTGTATATTCTTCTTGAATTATATAGCCAATCTGAACTAGGAGAATTTTTCTACCTGTACTTGAAATATATGCTTTCTCTTTAATATTGAAACCACCTTTTTAGCCAGCCTATTTTTTCTTCTTCTGTCAAAGTCACATAACAAATTCCAATTTTATAGAACCGATAAAAGATGTTGTTGTCAGTGTGTACATTTTCAAAGGGGATTCTGGCAGTTGGGAACTGACATGTGCTGGCTTTAAGTGAGATGGAGGTTTTGTGGCAGATATATCATCTTAAAAATATTTCCCATTCTAGAAAGCTAACTATCAAGTCTTGATTAAAAACAAAGACAAAGCAAAAGTGAAATTAGATTTAATTCACAATATGCTTTGGATAGTCTTCCTTTGCACATTAAATGTAAAACTGTCAGTTTCAGTGCAAATTTCTTCATGGGTTGATAGAGTCTGTTAAGCACCAGAGCTGATTTGGATGCCCTGTAAGTATTAGATCCTATTTGGATCATAGGAAGATAGCCACATGTTTTCATTTTACTGGAAACTTTATTTGACACTGACATCCGTTAGATAAAAAGAAAATTGAGAGTGCACATTTTAAATCTGTTAAAAATGATATGTCTTTCAAGAAGACCTAGGGAAACTGCCGTGCAATAGAATTTTTATAAAGATATTCTCACCAAAGTGATATGGAAGGCGGGCGGGAGTTGAAATTAGCATTTAGATTGAGACATATTGAGGAATAGGAAATACAACCATCCTGAAGCAGTCTCTCCCTTTTTTTGCCATCATAGAGGAGTTGCATCTTCCAGATGAAGGTATGATGGCTGCCTCTTTAGACATAAGAAAGGCAAAGTAACTAAAGTGAAACATTTAATAAAGCCACCATCTTTTAGCAAATGTCAGAAATCCTCCTTAAAATCTTCTTGAAAGAAGTATAAATCTGGAACTGAAGTTTATGTTGATTAGAGACCTATGAAATTTACAGGAAAAGCCAAATTGGAGAAAATTGCTAATGTGCATCAAGCAAATAGCAATGTGAAGTCTGGAGAACAAATACATCTTTTAAATAACAAAGAAATTGTGGTTACTTGAAAAATACAATTTTGTTCAGACTTAAGCTTTCATAGATATGTCAGTCTTCCCCTTCTGATACTCAAGTTATGTTTTAGACAACAGTGCCAAGCACATCTGACCATACTTGTTGGGGCTGACAGGAGCTGAAGTTCACAACATGTAAAGATCACCATACTGGAGAAAGGTAGTCTATTATTTACTTTGTTAGTTATATAGAGTACTGTCTTCAGTGGGAAGAAGGCACTAAAATTAGTTGTTAATGACAAATGTACATTACAAATAGGGATCCACCATACTATAACAGTTTGACAATTGGACTACAACTCTGGAGACCAGGTTTTGAATCACTGCTCAGACATGGAAACCCACTGGGTGACCTTCAGCAAGTTACACCCTCTCAGCCTCAGAGGAAGGCAGGGGCCACCTTCCTCTGAACAAATTCTGCCAAGAAAACATGGTGACATTTTGCCTTAGGGTTGTCATAAGTTGCAAACATCTTGTGGGCACACAACAACAACATTATACATATATCACTATGAGGTCTTGCATCACAAGATGTGATGCATAATTTTATGATGGCAGAACTACATCACTAATGTGATATGCAGCCATGTAAGAGAATTGTGACAATGCACAACAGGACATCACACATGATGTCTTGTGACAGGAGAGCTCATTATTCCATCAGAGCACCCACGACTTTCCAGTATCCTCCATTCTGGATTACCGGTACCCTATGTCTTTGTTGAGGACTATTGTCCCACAAAGTGCCATACTGTTGACCATCATAACCATTGGGCAGTGGCCATGCTGCTTGCTTTACTAGTGCAATGGTCCCAATGGCACAGCTTCAGAAGTTCTATCTCCTAGCACTCTCTCTCTCTCTCTCTCTCTCTCTCTCTCTCTATCTATATCTATATATATATATATATATATATATATGAAGTTCTATTTCCTAGGAATATGACCATTGTGTAATGCTGCACTTCTAAGATGAACAGCTATAAGTGAGTTTATGACTTCATAAATTCCCCAAAGGATGTTGGGATGTTGGGATCTTCATAAATTCCCCAAAGGATGTTGGGAAATGTGCCTATATAAATCTGTATAAATTGTATATTTCAAAAAGCTCTGAGGGAAAAAAAACCCTGATCAATATCTGTGCAAGAGATAACCACATATGGTAATATACAGAAAAATTTCCACCACCTTGGGGACCTTGCTTTTGATATCAGTCTCTATGTTTCAACAAATTAGTAAAAGTCAAAAGGGAAATGCCAACTTTCTGAATAATGGCAGAACAGTAAATTCAAGTCTATTCAGTTTGGTTTCAATGAAAACTATGAGGCTCAACAGACCAGCGCCTTGTGCTGGCCTGTGGGTGAGGTTAGGGAACAGCATCTACATGCTGGACACCCTAATTCCACCCCTAGGGTGCCATTCTGGCGTGTGTTGGTGTACACAGTGATGATGGTGTACACAGTGATCCACATGATGCAGCACAGAAGGGGCATCATAAAGCTGTGCTGCCATGGCTATGGTGCCCTTTGGAGGGCACAAAAAGGAGCTGCTTTGTGCAGCTCCTTTTTGTGTTCTCCAGAGGCTGGATTGGGTAGTATCAAGTTGCCGTGGCCCTGATCTGACCAGTAAAGGGGGTGGTCTGTATAGCCCCTATGAGCCTTTTTCCCACTATAAACATAAAACTGGTATAGCTCATTAGAAAGATCATTTATGAGATCTTAGATAACAGATATACAGTGGAGCATAATCTGTATGCACAGCTCCATGCTTTCCCTACAGTGGCTATAAAGTCCTGTAGAGTCAATGCTACAGCCATTAAATGGCTATTGAAGGCCCCTCCCTGCTACAGTTAGCATGAAGCTATAGGAAGCGGAGTAACATGCTCTCACTGTAGCAAACTCCAGCAGGACAAAAGAATGTCGCTACTGCCCAATTTCTTTTTATATAGGGCATCACAAGGCTTTGCACAGCTGTCTAGAGTGGGCCTTAAGAAATTAGGGGCCATTCCTTAGGAGTTCCATAAGGTAGCTATATTAAGTGGTAGCAGCAAAAGCAACTATTGTATATTGTTGTACCTTAAAAACAAACACATTCATCATAGTTCTTTTGATTCAACGATGCATAATAAATTGGTCAATTTGCAAGGTACAAGAAAACATGGTTCTTTTATTTATTTTTTTCTTTACAGACTCTGTGTGTGTGTGTGTGTGGGTGGGTGTGTGTGTAGTCCAGATTCACTTGTCACGTTATTATGCTTTTGTGTTTTTCATTCAGATTTCATTTTTGTTAGGCCATTGCATTATAAAATTGGTGCCTTGCTGAGTAGGGAAGGGGGGAGAAGTAAAGTCACTGGTTTTCATGATTTTCAGATCCAATCATATTTTCATAAATGCTAAAAAAAAAACAAAAACTGTAATTATTGCTAAAATGATAAAACTTAAGATTTACAAACTAGAAGTTGATCTAGGGGATCATTCATATCAGTTCTCATTAATTCATAATAGAGGATGCATAGAATATATTGTTCAAAATTCATAAAATGTCATTCTGGAATTATTTGGAAAAAGGAACAATATAAAAGTAAATTGAAGAGATTTTGACTTTTCAGAACTCTGTTAGGCCTTCATTAGAAGGTCTACAGTGGTAATCCTTCTCAAATTGCTTGATTTTCTTTTCTAAACCCTTAGTTTCATTGATCTGCATGTTTGTCCTCTGTGGGGTTTTAGTTAATAATAACTTATTCTATACAGAGCTTTCAAAGTCTTGATTATATGTGTAGGGAATATAATTTGACTGTTTATAAAGAGGTGAAAGAGCAAATTAGTTCATTTCTAATTTGTTATATATTGCTGGAATGATTACTCAAAACATCTGAGAAATAATAGAAGCACTGTCAAATTGAACCCCTTTTCAGACAGCAATAATACATGCATGTTGCATTTTTTTTTTTGAAATGTTGCTGTTCAGCTACTCTACAATGAGGATTGTACCAATGTACAAAACAGGGGAGGAACCAACTAAGATGATACATGCAAGAGGATACATGTACAACCTCTTTATCACATGATACTGGGCAGTTAGTTGAGGGGTAGAACATATGCTTCACACACAAAAGGTCTACAGTATCTCTAGATCCAGTTCAGTCTGGTTTCAGTCATCTGATAAAGATGGCTTTGGCTGCTTTTGTGGACAACCTATACTGGGAACTGGACCAGGAGAAGTGTATGTCTGCTGGATATTTTGCAGCTTTTGATACAGAAGGTGATCCTCCCTTATCACCTTGCTGGAATAGGACTTGAAGATGCTGCTCTACAGTGGTTCTGTCTTTTCCTGGAGGAGCAGTCTCAGAATGGTGCTATAAAGAAAATTACACAAAAATGTTATTTAGGTGGCATATGACTCCAGTGAAAATCAGTAAGTTTTATAAACTTACAAGTAAAAAAAATGTTGCAAATGTGACAAATAAGATGGTACTTACTTTCATATTTGATGGAAATGTGATAAAGCTTTAAAAGTTTGGGAGAAAATCCAGAAATTAATTATGAAGATTTTAAAGATCAACATCCCACTGGATCTCCGCCTATTTTTGTTAAATGTGGTAGCTGCTTTGGAGAAAGAACGGGCAAAAAACCTTTATCGTTTAATTTTGTATATGGTAACTTTGGCCAGAATTTTGTATGCCCAATATTGGAAGAGCATCCAAACTCCTTCAGAAAAGGAATGGCTGTTTAAGATTCAGGAAAAGACTAGATATTCTAACTGCTAGCTTGAGAGATAACAATATAGAGGCTATCCAAAGAGAAAGGGACTGTTTAGAAAATATGTTATAACTTCATTATTTGTACAGTTTTCAACTAAATAATATTATTAGTAGTATTGCATAACTAATATTATCTGTTTCTCGTCATTAGTAGAACCAGAACTTATCTGACTCAGTAACATAATGTATTATTATTATTTATACATTAAGTTATATCTGGATAAATATTTGTAAAGGAAGTAAATAGCAGGTGTTTATCTATACCAGAGGTAAAACTTACAACTTGAAACTAGCGGGAATACTTTAAGTTATATAAGCAGGGCATGATAAGGTCTACTGGAAGTGCTGTACGCGAATTTCTTAGAGTATCTCTTAGACTTTTTGTACTTAAAGTTGGATTGTTTGTGTTTGTACTCTATTTGTTTGTCTGTATGTTTATGTTTTATGTATTATGTGATTGTTTTCCAATAAAATTTTAAAAAGCAAAAAGAAAAGCAAATGGTGCTGGGAGAGCTCTGTCTGTAGATTACTGCACTACACTGTTATCGTGCTGCTATTCTGCTTTAACTGATTTGGCTGCCTACTATTGCATTCTTGGGTTTGTAGTACAGTGAGGCCTAAGAGCTCTTGCTGAGAATTCTAAATGTCCCTCCTAAACTGCAAATCCCAAAAATGCAACAGGAGGCAGCCAGAGCAGTTAAAGTGGAATAACAGCACTATAACAATGTAGTCTGGCAATCTAGTTTTGACTCCTTGGCCATTGGCCTGTGGAGTCTTTTGGGATTCTGACTTGTCTCCTGTGCTATTTAACACATACAGTAAAATGCTGAACAACGCCTAGATTTTTGGGACATGGTGTCAACAGTATGTTATTCCTTTCCACCTAATTTCAAAGGGAACTGTTTCTGTGCTAAACTGGTGTCTGGTAGCTATGATGGATGAGATGAGGGCGAAACAAATTAAAGCTTGATCCAGAGAAGAGTGAGGTGCTGTTGATCAGTCAAAAGAAAGATATGGGAATAGGGATTTAGCCTATATTAGATGGTGTTACGTCTCCCTAAAAATGAAATGGGTCTGCTATTTGGAAATACTCCTGGATTTAGTCCAAAGGATATGGGACCAAGATGTCCACATGTTTTTTCAAGGAAGAACAAAGTATCCCAGCACTTGATTTGTGTGTGTGTGTGGGAGGGGGACGGGGTACATAAAATCACTTACAAATTGTATTTCAGGTTTGTGTGATGATCCTAAGCCATAAGTTTATGTAGCTCCCACAATTGTCTCTAATGCTCATATTAAGACACCACATGGTGACAATGATTTAACCATGCTGCTGGTGGGTGTCAAGTTAGAGCTTCACTTGAACCTCTCAAATAAAGAACAAAAAAGAGAGAGAGAATGAAGGAAGGAAGGAAGGAGAGCCCTTGCATAACCTCATCATAAAATATGTAGCGTTTTTTTAGCTACATGAAAAGGTTATTTTCCCCCTAGAGAATCTATGAAGCAAATCCCTATGTCTTGCCCTGAAGCAAAGTTATGTGGCTGTCATTGTCAGACCCACCCACTTGAGTGAAGCCACATCTGTTGAAGTCCCTAGACATGACTGTTACTATCATGCACCCCTAGTAATGAAAACACAGTCTGTCAATTTCATGCCTAGGATGAGAGGGAGATACACTACAATGGAAGCAAGTGGCTTGAAGCCACCCCTGACAAAGCCAGATTGGGACTTTGGCAACCACACACCATGGCCCCAATCCACCACAGCACCAGCTAAAAAGGGAATGGTTTTCAACTTTTTGGTCATGGAAAAGTCACCTTTAGTGGCTCTTCTACAGCCCTGTGGTGGCTTCATGGCATGTTGGAAGCTTGCGGCTTGTAACTGCCACACCTCCAAGATGTCCGGAAGCCAGTCAACATGTGGGCAGCCAGGCAGCTGGGAGCCAGCTTCTGGGTGGCTTCAGAGCATGTGGCATCAAAATGCTGTGCTCTGAAGCTGCCCGGATGGCAGCACAAAGGGGTATTCTTTTTTCCCCTTTGTCTCTCAGTGTGTTTCCTGCTGGTTTTAAACTGTGCTTACTACAAATCTTTGTTAGTTTATTAGAGATGTCTGCCACTAGTGAATGGAAATACATATTTAAATTAATTGCAAGTAATTGCTATGTGTTTTAAATGAAATAATCCCAAAACATACACTCAGACATTGCTTTGAGGAAGCCTAGCAACTTTCATTGTATTGGTTTCTTGATATTTGACCTATGGCAGAGAGACAAGCATTCTCTTTCACCATTATTGTAAATTATGTATAAGGAAGTAAGCTTTTTTTTAAAAAAGGAAGTACCTGTATAGATGCATGGAAAGAGTAGCCATTGAAGAGAAAGAATGCATTTTGACTACAGCATGACATCTTTTCAAAACTGAAACTGTGAGCTTAAAATGATACTAAGATTGAGTTGAAATTTCAAGCAGTTGCTGAGATATTGGCATTTAAGAAGACATCAGCATTTCTGAGAGAAAGGGAGATTGAGTTACAAATGGCATATTTTGAAATAAACTAAGCTAGGAGAGGTGGAGATTACTGAAGACCAAGACAAGAAAATAGAAAACTATAAAATCTTTAAAGAGCCTCACATCTCCATTCACACTGTAGAAAATGTTTGAGATTTTTCTGAATGTGTTGCTGAGCTTTCTGCATAATACACATTGAATGCATGACCATTGACTTTCAGGAGGATTCATTATGCACCTGCAGAGCAGAGTTAATTCTAAAGGCTCCTTTGAGTAGGTGGTGAACTTCATTTAGGTATGCACTTCGAGATTTAGGTTTGTTCATGTGACTCTGGAAACAGGTTATAATATGAAGCAAAAATAGTCATCATTCATCAGCTGTTTAACATGTAGTAGCCTCTGATCTGAGCTGGTCTGTGTACTTTGCAGAAGACATGGACGGAATGGAAGATTCAGCAGACCCAAATTGCTACTAGCAGAGTATTTTCTAGGATTTCCCAAGCAGGTTTCTTGTCTGAGCTGTGTTTGTCTACTTGTTTCTAGGTTCTATTTAAGATTCTGATTATTTCATATTATAGGATCACACGGTGAATGTCTTACAATAGCATCCTCCAATTTGGTACTCTCTATGGACGCAATCTCCATAAGACTAAATGAAATGAATCAACTTCCTGCCTCTTCTTGTTAAGAGGAGAGAGTCTCCAGGTTGATGAATTCCTGAATATCTGTCACTACTACTTCTTACCTTTCTAGGCAGTCCAAGTTGGTGATAGTATTTGTTTTGCCCTTCATCCAATTCTATTTTTTGCAAGAGTTTTTACCCCAGAAGATGGAAAATCCCACAAGCAAAACAAACCGACAAATAATAATAATAATCAGGCTAAAAGGCATCATACAGCTTGCAGCATCTCTACAAGTAAATACCTTAAGAGGTGACAGAATTACAAAAGCAAGTTAAATTTATTATTATTATTATTAACCTTTATTTATGAAGCGCTGTAAATTTACACAGCGCTGTACATGCAATCTTTTTAG
>NC_056524.1:249942308-249943458 GCF_019175285.1 Sceloporus undulatus
CAGAAAAAGCCAGATCAGGGCCAAGGCAACCACTTGCCCATGGCCCAAAGCTGGATTTTTGCCAATCCCAAAAGGGGGAGGTAAAATGCCACTCCTTTTTTAGCTAGCAAAAAGCCAGCTTTTCCGCTGCTGCCACGGCTTTGTGGCACCTCCTTTGGGATGTGGTTATAAATGCTATGCTGTTGGAGTGCTGCAAAGCTGCCACCACGTGGTTAAACGGGTGGTGGTGATGCGCCAGCTTGGGGGCAGCATCAAAGCATGTGGTGCCTAAATGCTGCTCTTTGATGCTGCCCCCAGCTGGCACAAAGGGCGCTGTCTTGCCCCCATGTCCCCTGTGAATGGTTACACATAGTTGTCCTGAGCTCATTAAACAAAACCTTGTTTTCCAAACCCCTGTCATGCAGGAATACACAATCAAATCACTCCTGACAGTTGGCCATCCAGCCCCTGTTTAAAATCCGCCATAGAAGGAAACTCCACCATACTCTGAGTCAGTGTGTTCCACCAATGAAGAGCTCCTACTATCAGGAATTCTTCCTAATGTTTAGGAGAAAGCTCTTTTTCCTGTAGTTTGAAATCATTGTTCCCTGCCCTGGTCTCTAGATCTACAAAAAACAAGGTTGTTCCATTCTCAATATGACATCCTTTCAAATATTTAAACAGGGGTATCATGTCACCTCTTAATCTTCTCTTCTCGAGGCTAAACATATCCTACTCACTAAATCTCTCCTTATAGTGCCTTGTTTCCAGACCTTTCACCATTTTGGTCACTCTCCTCTAGATACACTCCAGCTTGTAAATATCCCTCTTTAACTAATTGCATTGTGTAAAATTTTAATAAGGAAAGTTTTTAATGACATGAAACTTTTTTATACCATTGTTTTATGATTGCAAGATTTTGTATTTTGTATTATGAATAAAGTATTTTATTATTATTATTTTAAAAAATAAATATCCCTCTTGAATTGTAGTGCCCTTAACTAGACACAGCTTGATTATGGGGGTGCATTTCAGCACTAAAAAAGGAAATAGGGGCCCGGGACAAACCACCTTAAAAGGGTGGCCTGACGGCGGTCTATTTTCCTCCAGAGGGAAACCTCAGCTGCCAAACTGTGTGGCTTCCAGGGACGTAGCCAAGGGGGGGTTCTTA
>NC_056524.1:249943558-249952639 GCF_019175285.1 Sceloporus undulatus
CTGAACAGGGAATCAAATCTCAATCTCTAGAGTCATATTCCAATGCTCAAACCACTATGCCACACTGGCTAAGTAGCCTGATACTCCTTTGCTGTTACAGTACAGTAAATACTTTGTGTATAGTAAATGGTAGCATGCATCCAGGATTCCAAAATGTATATAATATATCAATATTTTTTTTCTTTTAAGTGACTTGTGTGTGAGAGAGAGTCTCTCCATACGTCCCACTTTGTGGAAAATATGCTTTGTACAGAAAAGGAATATAAATGCTTAGAAAAATGCAAAAGGATATATTTGCATTAATCACATTAGCAGCAGGTCACAGAAGTTCTGGCATTGCTATCCATAAATAAATATTTCAGACTTCACTTGAATTTTCTAAAGTAAGGTAGTAGAAAATGCATACCTACTCCCTTGTAAAAGTGAGTATATCCTTCCTTTACATTAGGTCTCCTGGCCAGGTTTTATATCAACTGTCTATGGAGATATCACTTAAATAAGATTTCTTCAAAGTTGCATCTGTTATCCAGAGTGAATTATTGAGACACATTATTTGAGAAAGCACATTATTTTTAACTGTCTTGGGTTTGTTTGTTTTTTAATATTTATTTTCCTTTCTCTTCTCCACGAAAAAGGCACTGACATATTATAAGGATGCATCCAAAATTGTCACTGGGTTGATATTTTAGCAGAATCACCACAAAGGTAGGGATAGGAAGAACATTTGACAATATTTGAAAAATGACCACAAAAAAGTATTTCTCAAATATTGGGAACATGCAGAAGGAAAATCCTGGATTGATGTGAATCTTTCTGGTTTGGGAATTATTTGAAACAAAATCATCCCCTCCTCAAAAAGTAGCATTTGCTGTGCAGAAAATAATGACTGAGATTCTATATCAGCTACTACACTTAAATAAGTAACCTCTCCTGGCCTGACTGCTCCCCAATCTTGATGGAAACATCATTCACCCATGCTTTGACAGAAATGACCTCCTTCTGTCATGCAGCTGATGCCCAGTACAGTAGGTTGGGGCACTGATGTCACAATTGTAACTAAATAGCAGTTATTAATATGGAAAAGGTACAGATGAGTAAATCTAGATTATATAAAGTTAACTACTGTATATACTCAACTATAAATTGACCACATGTATGAGTCGAGGGAAAGGCTTGGGGCCAAATTATGGGTTTTGCTAAGATCCATGGATAAGTTGAGGTGAAAACCTAGGGACATATATCAAAGGATCTAAAGGATGAAGCAAAGCAAAACCATGTCAAAGAACTTACAAAATTCCAGGAGACATAACTCTTTATGCTTACTCTTAAAATTGGATGGATGATAGAGTATTGGGGTCAATGCTTCCAGGATAGATTATACTCCTGCTTTTCACCAAGGGATAGTTCCTTCTTTAAATAAGATACAATACTTACATTGACCAGTGGATAAGTCGACAAGGGAGTAGGTATACATTTTCTACTACCTTACTTTAGAAAATTCAAGTGAAGTCTGAAATATTTATTTATGGATAGCAATGCCAGAACTACCGTGACCTGCTGCTAATGTAACTAATGCAAATATATCCTTTTGCATTTTTCTAAGCATTTATATTCCTTTTCTGTACAAAACATATTTTCCACAAAGATGGACGTTAAAAATAATGTGCTTTCTCAAATAATGTGTCTCAATAATTCACTCTGGACAACAGATGCAATTTTGAAGAAATCTTATTTAAGTGATATCTCCATAGACAATTGATGTAAAACCTGGCCAGGAGACCTAATGTAAAGGAAGGATATATTCACTTTTGCTATCCCAACCAAATAACAAAGCCAGATAGAAGAATGGTCTTCAAAGAGATCCAGTTGAAACTAAGTGCCTGCACCCTGCCAGTTGTGACATGTAAGCAACAGCTGATTAGCCAAATAATAAATGGTATCCAACAGGATCCAAATCATATAGCATAAGTAGGTGAAAAAACTATGTCACCAGTCAAACATGGCATGACCAACTGTCTTGGGTTTGTTTTTTTAAAATATTTATTTTCCTTTCTATTCTCCATGAAAAAGGCACTGAGTTATTATAAGGATGCATCCAAAATTGTCACTGGGTTGATATTTTAGCAGAATCAGCACAAAGGTAGGGATATCCCCAGAAACCAAGATGATCAAACTGAGGCTGTTGTACTTTGGCCACTTCATGAGAAGGCGTGGTTCATTGGAAAAGACAATAATGCCAGGAAAATTAAAAAGAACTAGAAAGAGTGGAAGACCATACACCAGATGTATAGACTCAATCAGGGCGGTCACAGACATGAAATTACAGTAACAGAGTAGAGCAGTAGAGGATAGGGGCCCTTGGAGATGTCTCATGCAGTGAGTCACCATGAGTCAGGAATGACTTGACAGCAGCTAACTGTCCGAGAAAGCTGCCAAGACTGCTGATAATGGCTCAAAACACCCTAGCAGAACTTTATAACCAAAACAAAAGGTCTTTATACATGCAAGAAATGAAGTACAGTATCCAAGTACCAGTGCAATGTCCACTAGAGAAGCATCAAACAATCCAAGGGTCTAGGGTTCCAGAAAGGCAGGTTTAGCAAGGCAATTCTGACGTCCAATGGGTTCAGGTCAGTCAGTAGTTCAAGAGGCAAGGTTTCAGGCCATGAAGTCCAAGAGAATCAGAGAAACATGTTTTCACCAGGAAAATCAGATAATCTCTGACAAAAGGAGCTCTGTGACCTGCACCTGTTTATATCACCCAGTTTCTAATCACAGGTGCTTCCGGATTGCTGAGCATTTCTTATAAAGCCTCCTGGACCGGCAGAGGCATGCCTTTTCAGACCTTTTCTGGCTAAGGGTAGATACCTCATTGTCCTGCTTGTCCATATCATCTGTGCCTGAAATCTCTGCTAGTGGAATGCTGGGCTGCTGAGTTGCCTGACAGAACAAGCTCTGCTTGAGCTGGCAGAACAGAGCTAGGGCCTGGCTCAGCTTCAGGTTCTCCCTCCATCTGGAGCTCAAACTCAGCTTCCCCATCTTGTGAGTCCTCAAGTTGGCTGAGCATGACAATAACAACAACAAAATCCAAATTATCTGCTGACATTTGGTTTTACTGTTTCACACTATATGGACTTCAATCTCTTATGATTATTAATGGGCCCTGTCTTGATGAGTGATCAGTTTCTTCTGGATGCCTAAATATGTTTCTTTTTCTTCTGCTTCTATAGTTGGAGGATGAAACTGGATAGGTTTTCAGTGCAGTTTCATTGACATTATTTGATCATCACTTTTCTTGATGAATGTAAACATATTTTTCTTAGTTTGCTCTTATTGTTGCCCAGTGGCAGTCCTTCTGAAGTTTCTTCACATTATTTGTCACTGGAACTTCCAGTTCTCTGCTTCTAATGCAACTACTGCTCAGGAGCCCTGGTGGTGCAGTGGTTAAATGCCAGTACTGCAGCCACTCATTCACAAACCATAAGGTTGTGAGTAGAGTCCCAGCCAGACACTCAGAGTTGACTCAGCCTTGCATCCTTCTGAGGTTGCTAAAATGAGTACCCAGCTTGATGGGGGCAATTAGCTTACAGTTGTAAACCATTTAGAGACTGCTCAGTGCAGTATGAAGCAGTATATAAATGAAGTTGTTATTGCTACTTCTTGAAGAGGATGGCTTCATTTAACTCTGCTTTCTCTACTTTGATCATTCCATAATAAGTAAACATAAAAGGAGTGTAGACTCTTTATAGAGTCTAAGGCCCGTTACAAACGGGCCTTAAAGTATGTGATGAGTGCGTACTAGGGTTAGAAAGGGGCGTCCTTTCCGGACGCCCTTAACCCTAGTACGCACTCCGTGCATAGAAAATGGCGGCGGCCATTCCACACGGCCGCCGCCATCACTATGTCACGACCGCGCTGCCTCCAAACGAGGCGGCGCGGTTATGATGTATTGGGGCTGCCCCAGAGCGCCTAGTGTGCCCTTTCCAAGGCCCCGGAAGGAGCTCCGTTTCGGAGCTCCTTCCTGGCTTTGCGTCGCTGGGCGCAGCCTTCAGACAGCTGTGCCCAGCGACGCAGAGGAGAAAGGAGCCAAGCCACCCCTTTCTCCTCCTCTCTGCCGCCGCTTCCCCACGGCCTGGAAAGCGGTGGATCGGGGCCTCAGCGGCTGCCGCTCTGGCTGCTGAGGCCCCGATCCGGTGGGGAAATGGGCGGGTACAGGCCGCCACTTTTCGGTGGTCTGTAACCCGCCTAACTTTTTGGCAGTATTACTCTCAACCTCCCTGACGAGATCCTCTTACCACATCTGAGAAAGGCATTTGAGACTTATGTACATGCTGTGCCACATTTGTTCAAAGTGACCAAAAATGAAAAAAGGGAACTATATTTTTGGAGTCACAGTTTATTGTTCACCTGAGGCATTTGGAGGATTTCTTGTGTTTGGAATTTACTATTCTCAATGAGCACACTATCTAAAGTGACAGGGCTTTTACTGAGAGGAGATGAAATGTTGTGGGGTGGAGTTAGTGGCTACTAGTTTTATATAGTTGCTGCATCTCTATAGCTCTATGGTATCTATAGCTCAGTGAACGCAAGGAGAAAAACATAATGCTGAGCTGCTGCCTGTATATGATGGTGAACATGAATGCTGATGGAGCTGTTGCAATGACCAGAAACACCCTTTTTTATGTTAGGCACCGTACAAATGGGCAGGAAGAGGTGGCAAGACACTGTCCCTTTCTGCTCTGGATCGATGCTGCATCAATCACAAGTCATGGCACCGATCCGGCCTCTGCAGAGCACAAAAAAGGAATTGGCATTTTTTTTTAAAACAACAACAATACAACGAAGCAATGCCATAGCCACTGCTGGGTGGGTTGATCACACCCCTTTAGCGCAGCATCACTTGGGCACTGCGCCAAAATGACATCATCATGGTGTGAGTCGTCTGAATGGCTGCACACCAAGATGGCACCCGGGGAGAGTGGGGAGGGCTGTGAGTGCGTGGATGCTCAGCCCTCACGCTGCCTGCAGGATGGCACTTTTTGACCATCTGTACAGGACCTTTGTTTCTTTGCTAAGAAGTTGTAGGGAGTGCAGTCCAGTTGCCCTGGATGAGAAGGCAGCTTAAGGACCATGTATCTACAGGGATAGGGTAAAATCATTTTTAGAAAGAGTAGAACAGACTTTCCTGGAAGAGCAAGACACAAGGGATGCCTCTATTGGAGGGGGGGGGGGGTAATTCCCAAACACTCAAACTCAATTTCAAGTTCTCCTCATAATAAGTGATTGCAAGGCACAGGAATAGGGACAACAGTCTCAGGCCTCAAAGCGCACCAAGGTGACCTTGAAAGGTTCTTTGGATGAAACATCTATTGCCTATAAGAAAATATATATATCTTTGTGTGGTAGATGATCTCTTGCTGAGAGGATCAGAAATTTGGTAAGTGTCTCATAAACCTGGTCAGGAGGCTATAAGTTAGATGGTGGAGTGAAATAATATTCTAGAGGGCAGATGGGCACCAAGTACTGGGAGCGGTAACTTCAATGCTACAGAGGGATTTGGAAAATAATCCATGTTATACCTCTCCAGTAACAAACAAGACAACATGATTTCAAGGAAGCAGCTGGAAAGAATGGCCCATGGTCTTAGATGTATATACACTGACACAGAGTATAGGATATAAGCAATATTGACTCAAACTCTTAACACATGAAAGCAATAATAATAATAATAATAATAATAATAATAATAATAATAATAATAATAATATGATTCATGGAAACTTGGTGGGGTGAGTTTCAAGACTGAAATGGAGAAGTATAACATTTTGTAGAGAAATAGACTGAATAGAAAAGGAAGAAGCTCATTATATACATCTGTGTGTATATTTGTGAAAAGAATCATGATATGGGGGGGGGGGGTACCATCGAAAAGAACTTAGAGCAGTTTGACTAATTCAAGTGTGTCTTGACTACATTTGATTTCTTTGAAATCCACCTATATTGTCTTCCTGTTCTTGTTCCGTACTTAATTGTCAGACTGGTTTACTTTCTCACAAGAAAATATGTGTGCATTTTAGTCAGTTAAATTCCTAACATTCACCCTGTTTTGCTTTCAGTTTCCTACTTGTAATGTGAAATCAAAAGGTATGCATTCACCTGTATTAATAAGCTGGACTGAAAAAGGAATCAGTTGCCATATTCCTTATTGCCATTGGTAATGTTTGCCTGCAGAAATATACTGTTAGTATTACTTTTTGGTCCTCTGCTTTTCCTTCTGCCTTTTACATGATTTTCTTCTCTCTCCTGCCGTAGGGATTTCAGTATTAGTAAGTATTTAGGTTGTCGCCGATGTTTTTAATAATAATAATAATAATAATAATAATATAATAATAATAATAATAATAATAGGATTTATTTATATACCACCCAATCACTGGGAATCTGAGCGGTTTACAACATAGGGGATAATAGACCATTTTATAGAAACTATGCTGTATTAGTATAGTGTTTATAAATAAATAAAATGAATCTCAAACTGAAATTTGTCAATAACATTAGAGCATGCACTGAATAAATTAATAAACAATTTAATCCCTAATTTCTTTTAGTCCTAATTGCTGAACAATACAAGCCTCACTCTTTAGGTATATAATAATAATAATAATAATAATAATAATAATAATAATAATAATAATAATAATATTTTTTTATACCGCTTTCCACGATGATCAAAGCGGTGTACAGAAAATGCAATAAAAACAATACAGAATAAAAATTTCAGTAAAAACATAGCAATAACACTAGTTTGTATTACCTACTCTGACAGGCAATAACTCTGTTAAATATAACTATTAGATTGGAGGTTTCCGTCCCCTGAATTTGTCCCAACCGATGGGTGTAGGCATACACCCAGACTTTTCGCAGGAAATGTATAGACTTTGCCAATACAACATATAACATATAGAATTCTCACTGTTTGAATGTATTTTCATTATAATATTCTCATGAAAAGACTGGCATGCCACCACATGGTGGCATATTTGCATTTATTCCTTTTTTTTTTTTTTTTTTTTTTTGGCCTCTGGAAGAGGAAAATCTCCTCACTTACCAGTATTACCAATAAATATAGTATTCCAAAGGAAGTGGTGAAATATCATTGCTCAAATGATGGTAGCTGGCTGGGGTCCAGAAAAAAATTACATAACTGTCCAGGATTAATTAAAAGTGAAAACAGATAAAGATGTGTACTGTTGCTAAGTAAACACATAATGATAACTATCGTTACAGAATTTTGCCTAGAGACAATTGTATTATCCTGGGAGTTGAATCACCCTACTGGATACTAGCCCAGGAATGGGATCTTGCCAGTGTAAAGGAAAAGTCTGAATAGTCCCACATTTTCACAAGCCAGTATCTATATTTGTTTGAGCTGAATGAACATTTTATTGGAATCAATCTTGATCGTATTTATGCAAATATATAAGAAGTATCATCACATGAAAACCTTATTTAATAAATAACACCTCTAGAATATAAAATATGGATTTGGGCCTGGAATGAGTAAGCATGAATCTTTGGAAGCAGACCAGGTCAGTGAAAGCTTATGCTACAACTTCTTTTTGCTCAATTAACTAATTACATGCTACTAGATCCCTTTGCATACTTAGATCTTCTTGGATTGTGAAAAAGAACCACACAGGTTATGTACTGCTCTCCCAATTATTAAGTGTATCTGTTGTTTCAGAGCTCCTTATATATGCATGTATTTCACATGGCAATTTGAAATGCAACACTACTGTATTTTTTTATCTGTAGGCATTTAGTTCAGTGATGAAACAATGAAAACTGAGCACTTTTAAAGACAATTTATTTCAGCAGGAGAGATTAAGTATTAGCAATGAATCCCACAAAGTCCATTTTTCAAAATCAAAATATGAAGCAGTACAAAACTTTAAATATGTAATCAACATGTTGAAATGTTGCTAACTTTCAAATTTAGGTAAACAGTGGTATGCTTGTACATTGGAATATGAGTAATGCAAGTGTGAGGTCAATTTTTGGCACAAAGCACCAAATTTTGATATGTTTAACTAACTTTTTTTCTTCTGGTGCAAAGAAGGTATCTCTGTATTCTGAGTCCATTCCTGTTTTTATGTAATGTTGTCCTTTTATATCCCATGTGACCTTGAATCTTTGAAGTTGGTTTTTAAGGATTTGTATTTTTAGCTTGTTTTTGTTTGTATTTGTTATTGTTTTCTGCCTTTTTGGTAAGAATTTTTTTTTTTTTTTAAAAAAAAGCCTAACTTTCTTTCTTTCCCCATCTTTGTCCTAAAATGAGACTCAAGGAAGCTCACATTTTAAGTTAAAACAAAATATGACTAAAACAATGCCTAATACAATTTTTTAAAAAACCAATCAATCATATTAAAATATTAATTTAAAACAGTTTTTGAAAGGCAATTAAAATCATCACAACAATACACTTCAAATCAATTAAAAAATCTTCTGTAATATGCATTTAACATTTGAAGGCCTAGATAAACAGGAAGGAATTTGTTTGCCAGCATAAAGAGAGCTTTCCCTTTCAAAAAGAACGAGCACCAATTTCCTATCCCTTTATGACTGCAAATATAGGTTTGAAGGGACATGGATGACACCTGGAAATGAAAGCTGCTATCTTCGGCACAATTTCTCAGGTGCAAATCTCAGGGAAACTATTAGACAGATGTATCCTGGATAATGTAGCTTCTCTTGATCATTGTAAAGCTCTGACTCTGCTTTTCTTTGGTGGATAAATTGAATTGTAAGCCTCTTCTTCCAGACAAAAGCCTTGAAAACATAGATCTATTAGCTACAATTGAAAGGAATGTACAGCTTGATTCCAGGTTTCTAGTACAGAGGCTTGGTATTCTTTTAAAAGGTTGTGTTGTTGTTGTTTTTTTAAAAATGCCAATTCTCTGGATTCCCTTTCTAGTGATTTTCCCTAAAGTTCTTCTAGTAAATTATTTAACAGCCTAGTACCTAAAGAAATTGTCCTGGAAGGGGAAATGACTTCATGTACCAAAAACATAACTTCCCCCT
>NC_056524.1:249952739-249954868 GCF_019175285.1 Sceloporus undulatus
TGCGTCTGGGAACCACGTGGTTTGGCTGCTGCGGTTCCTGGATGCAGAAACCGGCAGCGGCGTGAGACCACCCGTTTGGGGCAGTCTGTAATGCACCTCTGTTACTTTAGTCATTAGGTCTTCTAAAACTGATCAGTGCCATAAGGGTATGCAGCTCTCTCTTCTGCCTTGTTCTGATAAATCTATATGTCTGTTTCAGGCCTTATGAGAATATTCACAGGCCAGAGGAGCTATACCAGGACCTCTTTCCCCTTTAACCAAACATCAGTTTTGGTCCATTACTTTCAAGGCTTTAGCTTTCCTGGGCTTGTCCAATGTTTGCTTTGGGACCCATTCCTTTCAGCTTGGGGCTGCTTCAACAGCTGCTTCCATGGACTTCCAACCAGACGAATTGGTCATTGGAGGTCTGCTGCATACAGATATGCTCAGAGGCTTCTTTGTTAATTTGTTTTTCTTTGTTTTGCAGATCCCTGACCTTGGCCATCAAGAGTTTAAGTACTATTGTGTGGCCACAGCATGATATACTGAGTTGCATGGCAAGCAAGAACTAGCCACTTTGGTACTCACTTGGGCCTGGGTGATGTTGCCTGCTTCAATTGGTTGGGCAAGCAGGATCTTTGTTGAAATGGTCTGTTGCCATTGTTGTTTAAGGAGCACCTAGGGCCTCCACCTCATGTGTTGCTAGTTCACCTTGGGGTCAATGAACTTGGTTTGTTGAAGGGAAAGGCACTTATTCTACAGGCACTGCTTGATTTCCGCCTCATTAAACAGTTGTGGCAGCTTGTTCAAATTGTTTGGCCAGCCATGCACCCACATCAGGAGTAGAAATGTAGTGGTGACTCTATAGTCATCGATACTGCCCAAAGGTGGGCTAATAGGGAAATTCAGAAGGCCCTTGAGGCTGGGCTAGGCCATGACTTGCCCCATCCACAGATTATATTTCAGAGGCTAGACCTCTACACAGCTGACAGTGTTCACCTTTCTGAAACCGGTAATGCTGTTTTCTTAAAGGATCTGCAACAAAGTATTAAAGATGTGCTCAACTCCAAGGTGGGAGATAGGGGCCAAGTGGATGCTTGTCACATATCTGTGGCATAAATAACTGAATTTTATTTTGGTGATCACCAAGGACACTGTTTGGGTGGAAGGGACATTTCTGGAGCCACCTTTTTAGGTCTTGCGACCTGGGGGGTTGGCAGAAATAAATTTCCCTTAGGTCTGGCTTGAAAGATAAACAGCCTCTTTAATCTTCACAGACTGAGAGGTTAGACTTCCTGATGTGGGACAGCCAACAAATTTTGGGTTATCGTTGAGGGCTCAGGTGTTATCATCCAAATAAGCTGCAGAGGTGGTGTGATAGGAAGACACTGGCCCTATTTTACTCCCAATATTATGTTTTGTCTTATTATTTCTTGAGTTGGGCAGCAATAACAGATTGTCTTCTTGATCATAAAAGAACCATAGACTCCAAAGGGAGTATGTGGGTGAGAGTTTAAAATACTTAGATTTCCCTCTGAGTTAGTTTTGACCCCATATTCAAATGGTAAAACTTTTGAGGTTTTCTCTTACTTTTTAAGATTGCCAAGGCTCTGAGTTTCTCGGGTTTCCTGTTCAAACATTAATAACTTAAAATTGACCAGAGGGAATATATATGAGCCATCTCTTATTTCGGTGCTACAGCACGGTATATTAGCTTTGAATATAAAGTCTGAAATGGCTATATTCATTCCATTCTGTATGTTATTAGGAAACCTCTCCATCTAGGGTTTGCTTCCTGAATAGTTTCATAAATTGTAGCTCTGCTGTACTGTACTTTATCGCTCTTCAAAATAATCCACCAATACTTTCTTGTTTGCATAGTTCCTTCACAGCTCTTTAAAGTGCTATTCATTATGCATTCTGTCTTGTAAGGTATCATTGATTGTTTCTTGAGGAAGAAGAGTTGTGAAGAAGGTCCATATAGTTTTCAAAATAAATAACTCAAACATTTCTTTAAATGCCAAAACCTTTACATAATTTCACCAAATGAAGCTGCCACTGCCTTCCTGGTGCTTCTAGCAGATTTGAAAATCCAGGCATTCCTGTCAGGGATGATGGGAGTTGTAGCTCTTCACCTCTGGCTCGAACTC
>NC_056524.1:249954968-249970080 GCF_019175285.1 Sceloporus undulatus
TGCTTTGATTTGGATTTCCTGCATGGCAGGGGGTTGGACTGGATGGCCCTAGTGGTCTCTTCCAACTCTATGATTCTATGATTCTATGATTCCCAGTGATTGGGCAGCATATAAATAAATCTTATTATTATTATTATTATTATTATTATTATCATTATCATCATTATTATATAATTATAAATCTGCAAACATTCTCTGAAGATGCCAGCGAGACATCAGGAAGAAACTCTGCTAGAACATGGCTACATAGCCCGAAAAACCCACAAAAAACAATCTGCAATAGGTTTTGGATTCTCAGGATAGAAATGTAAAACATGTTTTATCTTATTGTACATGTCCTGATTACTATAAAAGAAGCATAAACATATGGATATTATCAAATACATATACCACTGAAAGCATAGTTGTATAGCAGTTAGAGTGTTAGACTGGGAGTTTGGATCCTAGGGTTATAATTCCCACTGAGCCAATAGCCTTGGACCAGTACCTCTCTCTCAGCCTGACCTACTTCACATGTTTTATGAGAATTAGTAGGGAAGAGGAGAGTCATGTACACTGCACTGAACTCATTAAAGGCAATATGGAATATACATGCAACTAAGTAATTTCTGCACTGCAGAAATAATGCAGTTAGACACCACTTTAAATGCTATGGCTTTATTCTATGGAATCTTGGGATTTGTGACTTGTCGTGACCAGAGCTTTCTGACAGAGAAGGCTAAAGTGGATCTACACATTCTGCAGAATGAAGTGGTGTTGAAATGATAGATTTCCAAGGTGCTAGATGAAGAGCAGGTAAACATGGCCAATAGGCCATGCCATTTGATGACCCCAGGGAAAGTGTTTCAATGAAAAGAGTGCTTATTCTAATCCTGGAGGCTTCCAGTATTGGTGGTATTAGCTTTAAACAGGGTATTCTCCTGCCACCCCCAACAAATGTATTTCAAAAGGAAGGAAAAGGGGGGAGGATGGCTAACAGACATTTCCACTTTCTGCTTAGTGTGGGTGATGGGGGTTTCTTAAAAACTAAAGTAGCATCTAGAACGATGGGCCACATCTGACTGCAAACTAAATACTTTATTCCTAAAACATTTTAAAGTCTGTGAAATATAATCTTATTTCAGAACTGCAAGCAATATAATTTGTAGCTTTCATTGTTTTTTTAAACTTCAAAGTAACACTTTAATATTCTTATCCAATGTGCAAACTGTGTGTCCAACTGTTTCTACTATAAACAAAGATTAAGTATGAAATATTAAGATCTCCAGTAAATAGGACATTATAATGTTTATTTTTGAGCTCTAGATTTAATCCATTGTGGGGGAGTCAAATGAATTATCTCTTGCTATTAGCAAAGATAAGACATAATAATTCCAATATGTGATTTTTAATGCATTGTTTAAAACATGTAAGGTGATTTATATCTCTGGCATTGCCACAGAAACTATGGGTTAACCTGATGTGTGATATAATGGGCTGATAAATGATGGCAAGCTTTAAAGATAGATTGAAATATTTATTTTTTAATACCGCATATACTTAGCTGTGTCCTATTGGACAGAGAGCGAGTTCTTTATATGTATACATGGATAAAAATGCAGTGGGAATACAGAAAGGGATTAATTTGTCTACATGATGTGCATTTAAGTTACTGGCAAAGATGCTTAATATTGTTCAGACCTGAGAATCAAGAAGGTTTAGCATATTTTAATACACTATAAATAGTATAACAAGGATTGCATAGGGGAAAAATGGTTTTGCATAAATTAAAATGTAGTCTTGGAGGAATTTAAGAACTAGATTCATACACACAAGTACAGTATACAAATGGCCCATTAAGAGCAAGAATTTCCTCTATCCTTCTTTAATTCCTGACCTTATTCTTGACTAGGGATGTAAAAATCTCTGAGGTGCAATAGAGACCGGCAGGGAAACGCCAACCAAACCACCCGGCAGGCATATGATCTCAAAAGGTAAGCAGGGTCTGTCCTGGTTAGTACTTAGATCGGAGACCACCAATGAAAACATCTCTGAGTATTTCTTACCAAAGAAACCACAGTGAAATTCATGGTGTCACCATAAGTCAATGGGCAGCTTGAAGGTACATGCACAGACACCACAAACAGCTGTGCCTAGGTCCTTGTGTGATCTGAATGCTGATCCTTACAGTCTGCCTTCTCAAGAGGAGAACCAAGACTCATTTCTTCCTCCAATTTCTTTTCAAATCACTGGGGACTGGACAGAGGTGCAATGACTTCTGCATTAGCAAAACATAAGGGAATGTGGGAGCTGAAATTCAACAGCATTTAGAGGACTACAATAGGTCCGTAGTTGGGAAAACACGCAGCTCCCTTCCCAATTACTATGCTTCAGGATTTTGTCTCAAGAATGAAACTGATTAACATATATTATGGATCTAGTAGCAAATATTTCAGCAAACATATGAAGCAAGAAAAGCAGTATGTCATGGACTGGATTTTACAGGCCCCAGGCCACTGTTTGAGGCTTAATATATTAAAAAGATGTTTCTGCCATTTTCTCACATAACAATAGACTTATTTTTAATGTATAATCCTCTATTTTTAAATGCATCTAAAGCCTCTAGTGCCTGATAAGCAGCTGAACCAAAATCCATTGTCTTTTCATTTAAATTCAAGGATAAGCCATATGGTAAGGAAGATAAAATGTATTAGATATTTTAAAATGAAAAGACTTCTTTAAAAAAAAAGAGAGAGAAAAAAAACAGATTAACAATTAGGTATTAACAATCCTGTCATCTATCCTGGCAACAATGAAATAATTAAGATAACAGATTGCTAGCCAAGATAAAACTACCTGAAAAAGTGGTGTGTGTGTGTGTGTGTGTGTGTGTGTGTGTGTGTGTGTGTGTTATTTAAATAATATTTTGTGGGGAGTTGTATCTGTATGGTTTTTCTTTGGGGGGGGGGGTTACCCCAGTAATAATTGTATTAATTATAAGGGATGAAATAAGACTTTTTGTACTTACAGTACCTGTAGGCATCTGAAGTGAATAATTTGTTTTGCATTTGTCCATAACTGGATAAGAATTCCGAGCTGGCAAAGAAGAAACCCAGAAACTATATCAAACTAGGCAATGAGAATAGCACAGAACAGGTAACAGTTACCTGGGACCATCTTGGTTGTGAGGGATTCTAGGAGTTATAGTCCAAAGAACTAAATTTCCATCCTCTGGAATAGCATACTCTTTGTTATGGTCTTATTTGAAAATGCTTAACCCTATGAGGGAGCCCTGGTAGAGCAATGGTTAATGCTGGTACTGCAGCCACAACGTTGTGAGTTCAATCCTACAGGAGGGCTCCACTCAGCCTTCCATTCTTTCGTAAGTCAGTAAAATGACTACCCAGCTTGTTGGGGCAATTGGCTTAACACATTGCAAAACTGCTTAAGGAGTGCTAGTTCACTGAAAAGCTTTATAGAAATATACATGCTATTGCTATTTCCATTGCTATTATGTGCCTGCTTTCCTCACCTGAGGAACAAAGGCTGAACTACCAGCTTCAGGTGTTGAAGGGGCCTAGGATAAGACCTCTCTCCGCTTCCTGCTCACTGTCACTGCTACCTGCTCAGTTGCCCTCTTCCCTCTATGGACCAAGTCTATACAATAGATCAGAATGAGAAAGAGAGAGAGAGAGAGAGCTCACAAGTCAAGGAAGGGAACAGCTTCATCTCCTCACTCATCTCTCAATTTGCATGCCAAATGAACAGGCAGGAATAATAAGGATTAACCGTGGGGTGAAGGTAATGAGGTAGTGAGGGTAGCTGCATGGCTGCACCACCATTGGGAACAATGGGACTTGTGCATTCATGGGTTTTGGTATCCGGTGGGGATCCGAAGCGGACCGCCCTGAGATATCAAGGGTCAACTGTATCTAAAGTGCTGCGAGTCTTCAATGAAAGGTTTGTGACGTCCTCTGACCTGAAAGCAAGCCAGCAGGGTTTGGACTAAATAGTCCAACATGTTGTTCTTCCAAACTCTTGTCATTAAGCAGTACAATCAGCTATCCCGACAGATTATTTATCCAAAGGGTTCTGGAGATATGAGGTGTTCTAGGTCAAAGCACCCTGTGATTTTTTTCTGTTGTAATTGCAACAGAATTGAAAAGACAGAATATGTCTTTTAGAAGAGCAGTGGTGACAGGATTAAATAGTGGGCTAAAATTACTAACTCTCCTCTGTCTTATTTCACGATCCTAACATCTCTGAATATGGTGCGTACAGACCGCCCTTTTGGGGGCCTGTAGGCGCACCTGTCTCCCGCCGGATCGGGCCTAGCGCCAGGCGGCAGCCGCGTGAAGCCCCGGTCCGCCGCTTTCCGGCTGCGGGGAAGCGGCAAAAGCTCTTCCCCGCGCCTGGAACGGGGTGCGTGGGGTTGAAGCCCAGGACACCCCGAGCGGCGGGGAGAAGGAGAAAGGGGCCGTTTGGCCCCCTTTCTTTTGGTCGGCTGGGCGCAGCCTCTGAGGCTGCGCCCAGCGACAAAAAGGAGGAGCTCTGAAATGGAGCTCTTCCGGGGTTGCGGAAAGGGCGGTCCTAGGCGCCTGCCGCGACCCAATACGTCACAGCGCACCGCCGCGTTGGAGGTGGCACGGTCATACGTTCATTGGCGGCGGCATGTGGACGCCGCCACCATTTTGTGCACGGTCGCAGGAGTGCGCGTTAGGTTTAGGGCTGGGAACTCGCGCCCCGCTTAACCCTAGTACGCACTCCGGGGACTTTTGGCCCATATACGGGCCATAGTTAAAGCACTGTGCAAAGCGTGTGCGATTAAATAACTTTGTATTATTTTATTATTATTATTTTATTTTTTTATTGAACATCTTTACACAACCTTTTCTTATTTATCTTCTGGGAACCATGTCAAAATACTTAGATTCGTTTTTTTTTCCTTTTTCTGTCATCTTCGAATCAATATGAAATTACTAATTTAATTCGTTAATAGAAATGATCCAGTTTATTATGTCTCACTGTTTTTGGGGCTGTTTTGGAGTTAATTCGCTTTATACTTGCTATTATTCCGACCTTGACTGAAGAGCAGGGATAAAAATTCTGAATGAATGAAGCTAGAGAGATTGAAAGGTGGTTGTCTTCATTGTCACTGAAATTCGTCCTACATTTCTTTTTGGGTTCTGTTTAATACTGAATTACTTAAGATTACTTGTAGAATGTGATATCCAGAGCTTTTCATCAGAAAGGTTTGTAGAATGAAAGAGGAAGAGGAATGAAGGAGAGAAGTATTGGAAGAGATGGCAACTTGAGCGGTGTGTATGGATGTTTTAAAGGATAAACCAAAACTTTCTGAAAAGGCTAATAGTCTGCTATCTGGAGTCTGCTAAACTTTGCCTCAGTGATTCGTTTAAAATGGGTCGATTTTGCCTCATTACCATGTATACATGCAGTCCCTGCGGTATAAACTGTGAATACGTATTAAAGTTTCACTGTGATAGACCTTGGTTTGTTCAAATCGATCTTCAAAGTCCTAAGGCATGTTTACGCTGCACAAGACAGGGAGTCTATTAGTTTTCTTTTATATCTACTAAGTTCATGTTGGGACCGCCGAAGCTGTACTGAGGCAATAACAATGCTGTTTGCTTTAAAATTCTATGGACTCAGAGGCATCACAGGATTTAGTCTCCAATACACATCCAATGCCATCCATTCCACCAAAATGCAAATGTTAACATTCTCTTTGCGTGAGTAATTTAAAATTCATCTGCTTTAAAAGCTTCTCAGAAGAAATACATAGATATCTTATGTTTTTAACTAGTGAGGGGAAATATAGCTGATGGCAGCCGATAATCAAGAATGAAGGATGGCACAGGCTCTGCCAGCCTTTCCCTGGCACTTTTCAGCTGGCCGAGGTGAATCCAAAATTAAACGGGAACATAATTCAGGACCCATCTCAATTTCCCACCTCACACCTATACACAAGAGCAAATATGCCCTTTAGGCTAGTGTTGGTTCTAAATGAGAAAATATGACACCCGCTGCTAAATAAATCACCACATGAAACATTCAGATTGACAAAGTGCTATGCTGAGTTGTATTCTGATTTTTGTTTATCAACTCACTTCAATTTAATAGTAAAAATGCTACCAAATAATATTAATTAAGAAGAGAAATTTTTGCAACTGGCTGCATGCAGTGTGAGGTTGGTTATTATGTTTTGTTCCAGAAAGACAGCACAAGGTCCTCCAACATATAAAATAAGCAAGCTTTAAAACAACAATAATAACACCCAATTGCTTGCCTCATGAAACTGTGAAACCACTAAATAAACTAGAATAATGGGGGCAGGGGTCTGGGTGAGTGTAATGTCCTAAATTTCACTGACACAGTATGTCTTTGTGCTCTCATACTTCCCAAGCTAAACTCTTTATCACAGGGCTTTTTTTTTTCTGATCAGGAAGTACAAACCGACAGCGGAAATAAAGAAATAAAAATTAATAAAGTAAAATACACAGCAACCTTTGGCCACTTCAAAAGGTGATAAGGTAAAGTAACACTGTCAACAAAAGAAATTCAAAATAAACTGTAAAAATATCATGCATGAAATGAAAAACTGGAATATGCTTTTTAAATGGTGGTGATATAATATATATATACTATATACACACCACACACACACACACACACACCACACACACACACTCCCACCCTTAAATGTCAATGGACAAGTAGGTACCCATGTACACCCACTTGGCTGCATCCCTACTGCAGAAATAATCCAGGCTTGATTACTGCATTTAACTGCCATGGTTGATTGATACAGAATTCTGGGATTTGTAGTTTGGTGAGCATTTAGCCTTCTCTGTAAGGGAGCTCTGATACCACAGTAAACTGCAAATCCCAAGATTCAATGGGATGGAGCTTGATAATTAAGTGGTGTCAAAGTGCCATATTTTTCCCAGTGTGGATGCGCCCTCATTATACTCATGATTGGCAAGGAGAAGAAGCAAAAAATTTTCTGGACAGGTCTCAAGCGTTTCTAATTCTTTGTTTTGATTGTATTGAATACAGGTATATCTCGTTATGAAGTTAGAGTGTTCTTGGCATGAACTCTTTAACATAACTTCATGCCCAGAGGGTATGAAAAGAATAGAGGTGGGTTCCTGAACCATCAACTTGTTTCAGCAAATGTTTATTTTTAAAACACCATTTTATTTTTTATTTAGTTTTTTTCAGTATTTCTGCCTTGCTTTCCAGCCACCATGGCTCCTGCAGAAATGAACAAAAAGATGATAGATAGTAGACATAGATAGATAGATAGATAATAGATGTAGTAGATGATAGTAGTCTAGATTTAAAAAAATTTAAACGCATTAGATACTTTTTCAAAAATCTTAATAGTGCTAAAAACAACCCCTAGAATCCAGTTTCTGAAACAGTTAAACACGCTAGGTTTTTGTGGGGGTTTTTGGCTATGTGGTTATGTTCTAGAAGAGTTTATCCCGATGTTTCACCAACATCTGTGCTGGCATCTTCGGGATGCTCTGGCATCTCGCATTCTCTGAAGATGCCCGCCACAGATGCTGCCAACGTCAGGAACTACAAACTCTCCTAGAACTGACCACATAGCCCGAAAAGCCCAGAAAAAACTATGGATGCCAGCCATGAAAGCCTTCAACTCACAGTTAAAACAGAAATTTCAAACACTAAATGCCATGTGGAACAACATTGTTTTGACTGCCTGCTGGAGTGATTATGGGGTTCCACAGTCGAGACACTGCTATAAAGCCCTGTTACTTGTATCAGCTGACCTATGTCATACAGTGTTGGAACACCAGCACAGTTTCTTTTGAAGCTCTCAAGTTTCTGCCAGATTTATATGGGCAAAAATGAATCCAGATCTTAAATTCCACAGTAAACCTGCTTGATATGCCTCCCCCCACCACACACACACCACAAAGAAGTCTTAGCTTGCTTTATTTCTTGCTGAGACCCTCTGGTGACTGTGGGCTGGTGCAGGACTGGTTTGCTCACCTTCTGTTGTGAATACTGGGAGATTATCACATGCAAATTATTCCAAGCATGCAATAAGAACTGTCTGACAGTTACATGAATGTATCCCGTCAGGAAAAAGATGGAATAGGCATGTGCGATAATCTCCATAATAAATGCTCTCTGTTTGTGACAGATAGTACTTTGTATTGCTTTCCACAAATTTGACCCAACCACATCAGTGGAATACAGTTTTCATTTAGACCTGAATTATATCTCTATCTGAAATACATCACTGAAGATGCATCTAGGAGATTCAAGTAGTCCCATTTAACAAATGGGCTTACTTTTTTTAGTAGCATCAAGTGATAGTATAAATCATGGGAGTTTATTAGATAGGCCGACCCAACTTCTAATGTCAAGATACCTGTTACCATCAGTGGAATACAATAACAAAATTAACTATCTTACACCTTTTAACACTTTCAAAAAGTGAAATTGCAGCATATGCTGTGATATTTGGCTTGGTCGATTTAATGCTGTCACATATAAAGAAAGAGGCTCATTCTGGTTTCCGATCGCTTCTATTCTTGGACAGCAGAATCGAAAACTCTTCACATTTTCATAAATTTGTGGTAGCTAGAGACAGGCATTACAATTCATTAGTGTCATTTTATTTCAACAAGAGAGAAGCAGAGAGGGAATGAGTTTCTGATACTGGTAGGTTACCCAGAGGGCATATCTGATAGTCTTCTACATGGGATGTGTCATGAGTTACCAACTACAGTCCACAATTTAGCCTGCAAGCTTGGTTTGCTTGAAGGGAGTTTCAAATTCCATCTAGGTAAATTCATTAAAGAAAGAAGAGGATAGTAATGTCAGATTCCGTGTCATTTTTCTCCTCTTCTCTTGTTAGTTTCCGCGCTAGCTAGGATGCAATGCCATTATTTGCAGCTATAGGAAATAATCTTTGCTTTTCAAAATAATCATCAGCAGTGAAAGGCTGTCAGTAAAGTTTACAAAGCTCATTTATGTCAAAGTAAGAAAATTCTGTGAACCAATTTACAATTTACTGACAAGTATTTTCCTGCTTGTGGTGTAAGCACAAAGATCTTAATAAATATCCAGCCCAAATATGACAGCCCCTACAAGGCTCTGGTGTGAAATAATTTACACATAACATTTCCATGTGAGAAGAGTTGGATGATAGCTCTACAATCCTGACCCACTGCAGTTGCTCCCACTGATTTAGAGATTTTAAAGGTAAGAGCCACTTTTAAACTGATCTTAGAATCAGTTGGAAACCACACAACACGCACAACACTGAAGTTTTGTGGTCAATGACTTGGACCCTTTTCTACATTAGTCTGGATTGAAGGAAAGATGGAACTGCTGCTACAGCAGAGCTCAACAATGCTCAGCAGCCCCTTGGGCAATAGGGGCATAGCATGCACTACTATCGCCCCTATGATTGCAAACCAATTTCTGTTAGCTAAAACTAGCTGCACTGCTGCTTCGGGTTCCCCAGTTCGCGATGCAAAACTTCTCCTGAGATTTCTCCTGTTTCATCTCACCATGGACTAGGTCCCTAGCAAACCCATGTATTTTTTTGGCGGGGGGGGGTTGTTAAACAGTACAATCTCCATTTGGTGGGACGTTTCAATTAATTCTTACGTCCCCTTTTTCATCTGCTTTTAAAATGTCCTAGTTTCTTTCTCTCCTCCCACTTGTCCCTTTGTCCTCTGCTTACTTCAATTGCTACTACATAGAACAAACTACAAAGTAGTTGTCCTCCGTTTAATTCAGCAATTGGAATGTACAAGACTTCTGCTTCCATTTAGGACAGCAGAAATAATAATGAACTATATGTAGGGCAAGGGGCAGAAAGTTTGTATCTGCAAAGGGAGGAGTGTAAAATGGGAGTGCCATAGTAATTCCCCTTTGAAAAGGTTGAATACGCAATATTTTAACATCAAAATATGGGATGTAAATCTTGTAATCTTTTTCTCATAGGCAAGATTAATAATTTATTAACATTTTTCTCCTTGCTGCTAGAAAGGCTGTCCAACTGTGCTGTTTTGGAAGATACTGGCATTTTTGGGACTTATTCGATCTCACACACAGTGCATTTGTACATTTAAGCACATCTTTTTTAATTTTAATTTTTAATACTATTTTATTGGAATTTTACATACTTACATAATCCACAAACAGAACCTTAACTCCTCTTCTTGTCTTTCCATAATTTAGATATCCCTTTCCATTTTTCATCATATTGTTGAATCGTTCTGTATTTTGGAATTGAATCATATCAAATTTGCTAAGTTCATTCACCTTCAAGCTCTATTCTCTAGTGTTGGAACAATATGGATTTCCAGTACTTGGCAAGTCAGTCGGGCAGCAGTTATCAAATAAAGCAGAATACTCAATTCATCTTAATAATAATAATAATAACAATAATAATAATGTTTATTTATATACCGCTTTTCCAAATTAGATCAAAGCGGTGTACAACAGGACGTACAATACAATATCCAAAGTCAAAATAAAACATAACAGGCCTCTCTCCCCCTCAAGATGGTGGTCAGAAGGAGGGCTCTATTTCTTTCAGGCCAGGCCTCTCTCCCCCTCAAGATGGTGGTCGGAAGGAGGGCTCTTTGTCTTTCAGGCCAGGCCTCTCTCCCCCTCAAGATGTCAGGTATTGCATCAGTAATATTTAAAAAAAACAGTTTGGTTTTAATTTTGATGTAGAAAATACATTTCCTAGGCAGAAAGCAACATTTCTGTGCAGAAAACAATATTTCTGCACAGAAGACATGGTTCTGTGTTTCCTACACAGGAAACAGAATTTACACAGAATAAGTCCTGAACTGCAAAGATCCTTGCATGTCTATGATTCTCTTCATCAGGGTTTTGCAACACTTGAGACCCCCCCCCTTTTATTTACTATTTTGATTTTTTAAAATAGTCTTTCCATCTCCAAAAATAAGTACCTTTGTGCACTTCCTGCCATTTATGGTTTTGCTCCATTTGTAAAATGGATGGATAGGTGGGCAGAAAATTGATCCCTGGGCAAATCAAAATTGCCCACCAATATCTAATGAAAGAAGTGGGAAATTTTGTAAATATTGTTTCTTCTCAGTTTCTCCTATTTCTGACTTTGATTTTGCTCCTATTTTGTATGATTTTTTTTAATGCTGCATTGAAATTTGCATGGATGATTGCAGTTTTCTAAAGCACATAGCTATGTACACATTTTTGCTATTTTTCAAGCTATTTTCCCATGTACATTATATTGTTTTGTATGTAAGCTTCAGGAATGCACACATTTGGTTCAGCAAGTAAGCTGATAGGAAAATTAAGACTGAATGATTTTATCTCCCATTCTTGCTACTCTTATTACTTTGTCTTGTAAACCTGATTCAAATTATTTAAATGTAGAATGGAAATTGTTGAATAGTAGGATATTACATCCATTGGTGGTGGTCTTCTAATAGTACATTTAAGGCTGCAAGTCTCATGTTTCTCAAGAATAATCTTTGAAAAGTCTCAATGAAGTCTATAGAAATATCATTGGCTTGAGCCCAGTAAAAACTTTGTCAATTGCAGATTAAAGAAAAGATATGCAGAGTTAAGCAGCTTTCTCTAGACCAGGTTTCAAAGTCTGTTTCTGATCATAAAACCTTAAGTACTTAGCAGCTATTTTTTAATTCTTGTAAATATTTTGTACAGTGTATACGGTTCTCAAAGAAACATAAATACTTATTTTAAATCAATGCCTTTAAGGCACAAAGGGATGTTTTTTGTCAGATGAGATTATCTCATGGTATCCCCATTTGTTATACTGTCAAAACATATGCCTTGCTGTACAACTGTTTTGCGGTACTTTAGGATTTACACAAGGCTGACTAATGTGATCAAGCTGAAATTTAAAGAGATTTGTCATTTACAAATCTCCCCTACAAAATAAGGACTTGCCTTGTTCTAGCAGAGAAAAGCATGCTTTAAAAAGAGAAAAGAGTGAGCACGAGTTCAGAATGACATTGACAGTCCTTCACAACAAATATGACCTGAATAACAGTTAACTGAATATTAGATTGAAATCTGAATACATCTTTGGAAATAACTCACATTGGTTAGGTCTTCTCTGAACTTTGTCTTAAACTGTCTTCCAGGCTCCCTGACTGCACCTTTTGTTTATAATTTCCAGTGCAGTATTTTGGCTTATGGTTTCTTTCTTTCTTTCTTTCTTTCTTTTTTAGTGAAATAACCACATTTGAGGGTTTATTGTCTTTGAAAATATTCTATTTGTTGTTGTTTTAGTATACTGTTTGTTGTCATGTTTTGTTTGTAAATAAAATATTTAAAAATAAAAATAAATAAATAAACGTCCTTAGTTGTGCTAGACTGTGATAGAATCTTGCCAACCAGCTTTTATATAAATATAGGTGTACATAAAACAAGATGTTGCATTGTGGGGTGTTCTTCTTTAAGGTTCAAGTTATTCACTCAAATGTGGTGTGTGTGAGTGAGGGAGGGAGTGTTCATTCCATTTCCACTGCTTTCTCATTTAACCCCTCCCCCCAGGAAATGTCAGCATTCCATGTTAAACGACTTTTATCAATCCTCATGGGGTGTCCCATTTTTTCTTTATCAGGCACCTTTGTTTCCTACTTCTGCAAAGTTTTGTTTTGCCTATAAAATACATTTATTAATTATGTATTTGTCTGGGCTTAAATTTGCTCATTTGGGTAGATGGTATTGCTTCAGCAACGTGCTGTGAGAGGCAAGTTCTATAGAGTTCTATAGAGAATCATTTTTTAAATTCCATATCTTTCAAAGCAGATGAGAAATCCCATAGAAATATAGGTTAGTATGCTGTGGTCCAAGCAGAACCATAAGGAAAGAAAACTAAGGCCCAGTACAGACTGGTGTTTTGCACCGGCCTGGGGCCCATTTTAGGGCTCTGTAGGGCTGGGCGTCCATATGCGCCCAGCCCTACTTCCAGCACCCATGCACCATCTTGCTTCGCCCCCATCCATACAGGGCGCACGATTATGATGTGCGGACGTCCAAGCGCCCAAATGGCACTCACCAGAAGTGGCATCATCATGGCACGCGAGGGTCATGATGACCCCCTTAAAAAGAAGCCATCTGGAGTGGCTCCTTTTTAGTGAGCATGTTGGTGCTGCACCATGCGGCTGGCGTGGTACCGACAAGCGGCAAAAACAGGTGGCATAGAGTTGCCTGTCTATATCCCCCCTAACTCACTGAGAAATTTATGAAGGACTCTAATGCAGTCTTCCAAGGTAATAGTTACTAGCCCTAGATGAACTTTCATTTCTGCAAAGAAGTGAACAAATTCTTAATTCACTGAAGCATGGGATTTATTTTAAATAAGTGACTTCATCCATTTTTGTAAAAGATGCACATCCTAGATTTTGATCCTTTAATACTGAAGTTTGAAGTATCACATAATAACAGATGAATGAATATTGCCAGAAGGAGTTTTGTTTTTATTTGGCATGAATGCAGGCTTAATAATGAAGTCACAGACTTACCGAGATTTATCCTTCTGACAGGCAAAAAAGAGAAGGGGGGAGAGGAATAGTACAGATCAAAACAGCATGAAAAATGTACAATAGCAAAAAGAACCTCCATGTCTGAGCCAAGTTGTTCTCTCCCCCTTTGCCACTCCTTTTCAGGGTATGGTACTAAAGAGGCATTAAACCATTTAGAATGGCATATAAACACAGGTATAGTGTTTTTCCCATTTATCAGTGGCAGCGTTTCATAGAATCATAGAATCATAGAGTTGGAAGAGATCACAAGGGCCATCCAGTCCAACCCCCTGCCATGCAGGAACTCTCAATCAAAGCATCCCTGACAGATGGCCATCCAGCCTCTGTTTAAAGACCTCCAAGGAAGGAGACTCCACTATACTTTGAGTAAGTGTGTTCCACTGTCGAACAGCCCTTAATGTCAGGAGGTTCCTCCTCCTAATGTTGATCTGGAATATCTTTTCTTGTAGCTTTCAGCCATTGTTGCATGTTCTAGTCTCTGGAGCAGCAGAAAACAAGCTTGCTCCTTCCTCAATATGACATCCTTTCAAATATTTAAACAGGGCTATCATATCACCTCTTAACCTTCTCTTCTCCAAGCTAAACATCCCCAGCTCCCTAAGTCATTCCTCATAGGGCATGGTTTCCAAGCCCTTCACTATTTTGGTCACCCTCCTTTGGATACACTTCAGCTTCTCAACATCCTTTTTAAATTGTGGTGCCCAGAACTGGACACAATATTCCAGGTGGGGCATGACCAAAGGAGAATAGAGTGGCACTATTACTTCCCTTGATCTAGACACTATACTTCTATTGATGCAGCCTAAAATTGCATTGGCATTGTTAACTGCCAAATCACACTGTTGATACATGTTCAACTTGTGGTCTACTTGGACTCCCAGATCCCTTTCATTTGTACTCTTGTTCAGCCACTTGTTGCCCATCCTATATCTGTGCATTTCATTTTTCTGCCCTAAGTGCAGTACCTTACATTTCTCCACGTTGAAATTCATTTTGTTAGCTTTGGCCCAGATTTCTAATCTATTATAGTGGTTTTGAATTTTGATCCTGTCTTCTGGGGTATTAGCTACTCGTCCTAGTTTGGTGTCATCTGCAAATTTGATAAGTATGCCCTAATTCTGTGATCCAAGTCATTGATAAAGATGTTGAATAGCACTGGGCCCAGGACAGAGCCCTGTGGGACCCCACTGGTCACTTCTCTCCAGGATGAAAAGGAGCCATTGTTGAGCACCCTTTGGGTTCTGCCAGTCAACCAGTTACAAATCCATGCAACAGTTTCTTTGTCTAGCCCACATTTTACAAGCTTGTTTGCAAGAATGTCATGGGCAACGCTGTCAGAGGCCTTACTGAAATCACGATATACTATATCCACAGCATTCCCGTCATCTACCAAGATGGTAATTTTATATACACTGCTACCTCGGGTTACGAAATTAATTCGTTCCGCTATTCCTTTCGTAACCCGAAAATTTCGTAACCCGAAACACATTTTCCATTGAAAATAACTAATGCGTTCTATGACCTCAGACTGAACCTGCAAGTCAAAACAAAGG
>NC_056524.1:249970105-249978799 GCF_019175285.1 Sceloporus undulatus
TCTTCTTTTTTTCTCCAAGTAAACAATCCCCAGATCCCTAAGACTTCCTCACTAGGGACATGGTTTCCAGACCCTTCACCATTTTAGTGCCCTCCTTGGACCACCTCCCGGTTTCTCAATGTCCTTTTTGATTGTGGTGCCCATAACTTGACACATATTCCAGGTGGGACCTGACCAGAGCAGAATAGAGTTGCACTATACTTCCCTTGACCTAGACACCTAACTTTTACGATGCAGCCTAAAAATTGCATTGGCCCTTGTTAGCTGCCGCCATCCACTGTGATCCATGTTCAACTTTGGTCTACTTGGACTCCTAGATCCTTTCACACGTAGTTTCATTCAGCCAGGTGTCCCCCATCCTATATCTCTGCATTTCATTTTCTGCCCTAAGTGGAGTACCTTAACATTTCTCCTGTTGAATATTTCATTTTTAGCTTGGCCCAGCTTTCTAGTCTATTCAGGTCATTTTGAATTTTGATCCTGTCTTCTGGTAGTATAGCTATTCCTCCAATGGTGTCATCTGCAAAATTTGACAAGATTGCCCCAATTCTGTCAACAAGTCATGATAAAGATGTTGAAATAAACACTGGGCCCAGGAAAAAGCCCTTGGGACCCCCACTGGTCACTTCTCTCCAGGATTGAAAGAGCCATTGCTGAGCACCCTTTGGGCTCGGCCAGTCAACCAATTACAAATCCCATCTAACATTACCTTGTCTAACCCACATTTTACAAGCTTTTTGCAAGAATGTTCAGGAGGAAACCTGTCAAAGGCCTTACTGACATCAATATATACTATATCCATAGCATTCCTCTTCATCTACCAAGCTGGTAATTTTATACAAAGAAAAAGAAAGATATCAGATTTGTCTGGCATGACTTTCTTTCTCTGAACCTCATGTTGACTTTTTGTGATTATGGAATTTACTTTCTACATGTTCACAAGACTCTCTATTTAATGATCTGATTTAGAATCTTCTGGTATTGAGGTCAGACTCTAACTGGATGATAATTATGGGATCTCTTTTTCCCCCTTTTGAAGATGGGGACCATGTTTGCCCTCCTCCAGTCTGTGGGACTTCTCCTGTTGTCCAGGAGTTTTCCAGATTATTGTCAATGGCTCCATATTATATCTGCCGGTTCTTTATACCTTGGATGTAGTCATCTGGTCTTGGAGACTTAAATTCATTTAGATAACAAGATATCCTGTACTATCTCTTTACTTATTCTGTGCTGAAATTCCCCTCTCGTCCTGCTCCATTATCCTCAGTTGGCACCCTTTTGCCTTTTCGGAGAACACTGAGGCAAAAAAGGTGTTGAGTAATTCTGCCTTTTCTCTGTCTTCTGTTAGCATTTTGCCATCTTCACCCAGCAGTGGCCTCTAGATTTCCTTCTTCTTCCTTTCCGCTGAGACACTATCCCAAAAAGCCCTTTTTTTGGTCTTAAATCTCTAGACGCCTGAGTTCCATTCTGTGCTTTAGCTTTTCTGTACTTACCTACACATGCCTGCTATTTCTTTGAATTCCTTTCTTGTGATTCCCCCCCCTTTCCATTTCTTATACATGTTGTTTAAACTGCTCAGTTGAAAGTTCCTAGTCATCCATCCTGGTTTCTTGAGACACTCCCATTTCTCTCTCTCACTGGAACAGTTTCAAATGTGCCTTGTATCTCCCTTTTGAGAAAGTCCATCGTCCTGAACTCCCTTCTCTTTTGTATTCTGACACATGATCACCCCCAATATCCTCTCTAAGTTTACTGAATCAGTCTCCTAAAAGTCTAGAATGTGTTTGACTATGCCTGGCTTTCTCCTTTCCACTAATAAACAAACTCACAGGAGAAACATGGTCCACTTCCACCTAAGGATCCACCCACTTGCACCCCATTAAACCAAGTCATCCTTGTTGGTTAGGATCAGATCTAAAATAGCTGACCCCCTTGTTGCTCCTTACACCTTTTGGACAATTAAAATTGTCTTTGAGGCCAAGTGAGGAATTTGCTGTAACCTTGCAGATTTTGCTGAGTTTGAATTCCAGCAAATATCAGGATAGTTGAAGTCACCCATCACTACTACATCTCTCCTTTCTGAGCGTGTAGTCATCTGTTTCTAGAAAAGACATAATCCCAATTCCTCAGTCTGCACTTGGGGGTCTGTAGTTGACTCCCAACAATAAACGTCCTTGTTGTCCCCCCCCCTTTAATTTTCATATGCTCTCCACCTGGCTTCCAGGATTGATGTCCTGGATCTCTTCACTGGTGTAAACATCTCAGACATATAGTGCTGTTCCTTCTCCTTTTCTGTTTGGCCTAGTTTTCTTAAAAAGGTTAAACCCCTCTATTTCTACATTCCAGTTCTGAGACTCATCCCATCAGGTTTCAGTGATGCCGATTATATCATATCTGCTTTGTTGTACTACGAGTTCGAGTTCATCTTGCTCATTTCTCATGCTCTGTGCATTAGTGTAGAGACATCACAGACCAAGGGTCTCCTTTATTTGCTGCCAAAAGCAAGTGTAGGAGTGAACTAGAAGAAAGGGGTGAGGAGATATTACTTTTGACAAGGATTTTAAATAAGATGTCCAAAGGCTAGAAAATTTCTTTGTGTGGAGTACACTCTTGAGCTTTTGTGTAAAGATGAAGACTTTAAAAGATAGTAAAAATTGGTAAGAGATAAAGACAGCATGTGGGGGCTGAGTCTTCAGCAAGGCTTCTTTCGTGTTCAGAAATCCCAGCAAGGACTGCCAGCTGTCCAAGTTCTGACTCACTGCTTTCAAAAGCGAGCTACAGCAGGACAATATTAGCCTCTTAATATTTGATATTTGGAGTTGTCCATAGTTGTTTAGTTATTGTGCCAGCTGCCCAGGCATATCCCTTTTGCTGTTCTTGCTATCATGTTTGGTGTCCCACATTTATAGAACTATAATATGCTGCTCCTCTTTGTTACCTGAGGCTGTTGTGCTGAGACAATTGCATGGGCTGTCGCCTTAACTTCATCATTGGTTCAGGGATTGCTCAAGGACAGCTGGAAGCATTCACAACCTGAACTCTGATGGGGCAGCTTTCTGCACTCCGATGTTGGTGGCAGAATGTGAGGCAAAGCTCAACTGAAAGGTAAAGCATGTGGCTTGAAATAAGGTAATATCAGATTTCCATCTGCAGGGCTAGTTCTATGAAAGATCATTAATACTTTTACTTTCTTGATTAACTAATTATTTATCCTAGAACTTCCCATAAGCCTTTTTTGTATATTCCCATAAGCCTATGTTTTTCCACTTATCTTGCTGTAAATTTGCAGTACATTTGTGAAGATACTTCTTTGTTCAAGATCCAACAAATGGAGGTCTATAAGATTTGCTGGATGCCATGCTACACTGGTGAATGCCATTTATGCTACTGCACTCGTCTCTCCACATTCGCTGGAGTTAGGGGACAAGACCTCTGTGAATATGGCAAAACCACAATATTTTTTTTAAAAAAACTCACTGTATTTTTACTTGTGAGAACACCTCTTTAGGGATCTCTAGGTCCTCCAGTGAAATTCTGTGGTCAACATCTGCCAGACATTGACCATAGAAATTAGCTGGAGGAGCTACAAATGCCTAGTGGAGAGTTCTCTCTAGGAATCCCTAGGTCTTTCAGTGTGACTTTTGGTTAGATTTTACCATAGAGTTGTGCTGGAGGACCTAGATATTACTAGAGATAACATATTATGTCGGGTATGCTTTGATTGAGATTTCCTGCATGGCAGGGAGTTGGACTGGATGGCCCTTGTGGTCTTTGTGATTCTCCGATTAATAAAATCCATGACTAATCAAATCCACAAAAGTCGAAGCCACAAATGTGGAGGGACGAGTGCATTGTGACAGATATACTGAAGAAACACCTCAGGCCATAGGCTGAAATGTTTTACCATAAGAACCCATAAGAGTTATGGGCAAAACAAAGTGGTATGGAGGAGGCAATTACTCATGCTTCAGTTCATAGACATGCTAACCCAATTTTTCCTTGGAGGAAAGATGACAGCCTGCCAGGCAGACAACTCAGACTCTCAACAAGCAGAGAGAAGAACAAAGGGAACAGAATAGCCTGCCATAGTATTGAGGAGAAAAGGTCTATGGACGTAAGAATGGTGGAACACACAGCAGGCTGAGTGGACTTACTGCCCAGAGTCATTACAGGGGGAAGATAGCTGATTCCACAAGGATATCTGCTCCACCCATATTGCCACAACAATCTGAAAATCTTATTTCCTGTGCAGAAAATTATTTAATTGGGAATTTATTGTGTGTCAAAGTCACACATGGTTGAGTTCCATAGAAACAACCTTTTCTGCACATAGAATAATATTCCTGCTATTTTCTGTACAAAACAATCATGTGTACATTGTGCACACAATAGACCCTGCATTGTAAATAAGCTTTGAAAACTGTGTGGTTTTCTAAGACTTTCTTGCAGGAGAAAAAGCATTTTGAAAATTACTTGTTGTTTCCTTCAAGGACAAAGTTACTGAAAAATTCCATCCCGAGTCAGGAATAGTTTAATTTGCTGTGGAAAAGTAGTCTCAGAGAAACAGAATCAGCATCTGGAAAGACTGCTTTGCTTTCTTGCATTTTCTACACTGACAATTACAGATACATGCAGATGCAGTCATAATTAAAAGGGGAAAAATGGGGTTTCCACATCTTTCTGAGGGTGAAGAAAACCAGTTTGGGGTGGGAAAATTCTGAGCAACCAGGAAAAGGGAATAAGCACATGTTCTGTTATTCTGCTCAAGTTGACAGCTTCTTCTGACTGTATTTCATTTCTGAACAGCCTATTGGGAGATTGTTCATTTGTTCCTATGTAATAAGGAGTTTGTTCCTGATCATGGCAAAGCAGGCAATACATATTTAATAGGATGGCATATTAATGAGTGGTTTGCTTATGCATTCAGATCATTTAGTATAGTTTTCTCTTCCCTTCAAACATATGATGCAGTGCAAATGTTCTGAATTATTTAATACACAAGATCTGTAAATACTTTCAATCCATTGTTTAAAAACCCAGAGTCACAAATGTAATTAATGTAGCATCTTCTCAACCTCACTGTAATTTCTAGAACCTTGCAGAAGTGTTTAAATGACTTTGAAGGATCAATATGTCAGCAATCTTTTTTCTTTAAAGAGCTTAGATCCCAAAGGAAAACAAAAACAAAAACAACACAAAACACACAGAGACACGCACAGGAAAGTGTGAACTGCTATCTCATTAACAACTTCCATATATTTTTGAAGTGTGCATAAAAAGTTATCCCTCAAGACACTTCAACATTTCCAAGGCAAATGTTTACTTTCCTAGGTGGAGTCTTATTCAGTGTAATTTGATAAACAGAGTGCTTTAACATCTCCATAAACTGTGGTTATAAGATCTAGTGTACTTTGTAGAATCTCAGCTTTAAAGGCATTGTCAGCATTTTGGAGGAAAGGTTTATGTTTCAAGGTAAAAATAAAATCCCTAATTGTGTGTGGAATTTACAAGAGACTTTATGTTTCAAGTAAATCAGGAGGAAAGCTGCTTTGATTAAGCTGGCAGCCTACTCAACACTTACATAAATTTAGCTTCTCTTGCCTTCTGAGAAAAGTGAAAGAAACGTATTGACAGATCCAACCTTAACACCAGTCCACACCAAAACAATCTGCTGCCTGAAGCTGAAGAGTAAATGGCGGCCCACCTCAAAGTCATAGAGCATAGATCCCAGAGCAAACAAAGTTGTTACTGGCAAGGAGGGAGAAAGATACCCGTGGTATTTTCTGCCACTGAGGCAGAAAATACCACGGGTATCTTTCTCCCTCCTTGCCAGTAAAAATTTAATAACAAAATGTATTTCTAATATTGTTGCTCTTTCATAACATCTAAACTATGCTGCATGAAGTAGGGCTGAAGGAATGACCTCAAGGAAATTCCAATATGGCATTTTTGCTGCAGAAATAGATCACGGTGTCATGTTTTCAAAACTGCCTTAGAGACAGTATCTGCTTTTCATGGTGAAGAAAAACTAAAGAGCACCTAAAACCTTAGCAGTGCCTGCCCAGCCAGAGTTGGTGAGTCCCACATCAATGGAACAGTGAATCCACTCTGGGTTTTAGTCTGAAGTTGTAAGGTGCTGAACCTATTTGGGAGCTAGAGGATAGCTCTTTTAACTTGCGGCAGATTCATTGTTCCACTGACATGGGGGTCACTAGGGCTCATGCCTGTACAAAGCTTATGAGATACTAATGCTATGAGCAATAATACTTCAGGATTGTGCTGGAAGGATTATTGGAGCAATATAACTAAACTAAATATATTCTACTGACAAATGGTTTTAATTAGACACAGGCAACAAACACATGAAAAAATGGGGAGATAATTCCAAATTGTTTCTGTTCTTTAGTGCTCCTGGAAGGAAAATGGTATTTATTCTCAAGGCAAGAACTAAAGAACTAATTGGTTCTAGCTTTAATTTAGTGATGATACAATTTAGTTATAATTAAATTGAAATGGTGAACTTAAAAAAACATCTAGATAAGAACATTTAGCCTCAGTGTAGATTTTGGCTCAGTATTTCTTTGTACGTAATTTATAGAAGTTTCACTCTCATTCTTAATGATTAAATAAACAGAATCCATATACTGAAACCTACAGTTTACAACTAATGTACCTGGTTAAATGAAGATGTGAGGTAAACTGAGGGCCCATACAGAAAGGCCAAAATAAAGCTGCTTTGGGTCACTTTGAAGGTATGCTTTTTAAATGATGCATGCGTCCTAAGAGCCCAGAAGCTGTGTCAAAGCTGTGGTCCAGTTCTTAGGACTGGAGCATGGCTTTGGTGTGGCTTCTGGCCTCTTAGGACACATGCATCATTTAAACAGCATACTCCAAAGTGATCTGAAGCAGCTTTATTTTGGCCTGTCTGTACAGGCTCCGAATTACAAAATCTTTGGCTGTGATGCATGTTCAGATATTTGCAAACTGCAATCACAGTTTTTGAATACCTTTTTTTAAAAAAAATCATCTGATATTGTGTTATTGGATCAGAGATTACATTGCCTCTAGTCTCTGCAGTTTTGGCATCCAGAAGACAGAACTGGGATTCAAGATGACCTTAACAAACTAGATTGACCAAACAGTTTTGGTCAAAGAGAAACTCATCGGGGATAAATACAATGTGTTAAATTAGGTAGGAAAAATGAAATATAGGATGGGTGACACCTGGCTTGATATCAGGACATGTGAAAAAAATCAATTGGTCTTAGGAGACCACAAACTAAACATGAGCCAGCTGTGTGATGCAACAGGAAAAGTAGCAACGGCAGTGGCAACAATGATAACAGTACACTTACCACTATACCAGGATAGAGAAACTTTGGCCTCCTGACCACATGTATCCCTCAACCTGAACCCCACTTTTAAACCCCAAATCCCACTTGGTGACCCCCAAAGACTCCAGTCCTTTAATACCTTTGGGAATTTTTTTTTTTTTTGGTACAAAACTGTTTAGTCTTACAAAACTTATATGTCAGGGACATTTACACCAGTGAAGAGATCCAGGACTTCAATCCTGGAAGCCAGGTGGAGAGCAACTGGATAAAAATTAAAGGGCAGGGAAATAACAAAGATGTCATTGTGGGAGTCTACTACAGACCCCCAAGTCAGACTGAGGAATTGGATGATGACTTTCTAGAACAGATGACCACACACTCAGAAAGGAGAGATGTAGTAGTGATGGGCGACTTCAACTATCCTGATATTTGCTGGAAGGCAAACTCAGCCAAATCTTCAAGGTCTAGCAAATTCCTCACTTGCCTTGGAGACAACTTCATTGTCCAAAAGGTGGAAGAGGCAACAAGGGGATCAGCTATTTTGGATCTGATCCTAACCAACAGGGATGACCTGGTTAATGGGGTGCAAGTGGTGGGATCCTTAGGTGGAAGTGACCATGTTCTCCTGGAGTTTGTTATACAATGGAAAGGAGAAGCCAGGCATAGTCAGACACGCATTCTAGACTTTAGGAAAGCCGATTTTAGTAAACTTAAAGAAAAACTGGGTGTGATTCCATGGTCAACAATGCTAAAAGAGAAGGGAGTTCAAGATGGATGGGAGTTTCTTAAAAGAGAGATACTGAAGGCACAATTTCAAACAGTTCCAATGAGGAAGAAAAATGGGAGGTATCTCAAGAAACCAGGAAAGATGACTAAGGAACTTTTAACTGAGCTAAGTTTTAAACGGGACATGTATAAGAAATGGAAAAATAGGGAAATCACAAAAAAGGAATTCAAAGAAATAGCAGGCATGTGAAGGGGTCAAGTCAGAAAAGCTAAAGCACAGAATGAACTCAAGCTTGCTAGAGAGGTTAAGAACAACAAAAAAGGCTTTTTTGGATATGTCCACAGCAAAAGGAAGAAGAAGGAAACAGTAGGGCCACTGCGTGCAGAAGATGGTAAAATGCTAACAGGGGACAGAGAAAAGGCAGAATTACTAAACACCTTTTTTGCTACAGTCTTCTCAGAAAAGGCAAAGGGTGCTCAACCTGAGGATAGAGGACAGAAAAGAGGAATTTCAGCACAGAATAAGTAAAGAGACAGTACAGGAATACCTGTTTAACCTAAACGAATATAAGTCTCCAGGACCAGATGAACTACATCCAAGGGTATTAAAAGAACTGGCAAATGCAATATCGGA
>NC_056524.1:249978824-249995650 GCF_019175285.1 Sceloporus undulatus
TATACCTGCCACGTTTAACTTGCCGATGAAAGTTTCTTTAGTTATTTCATTCCTGATTTCTTGAGACAACTCCCATTTTTCTTCTCTCACTGGAACTGTTTTAATTGTTCCTTCAGTTACTCTCTTTTGAGAAAACTCCCATCCATCTGAACTCCCTTCTCTTTTAGCATTTGACCATGGGTCACACCCGTTTCCCCCTAACGTTTACGAAATTCATCTTTTGCTAACGTCTCGAACAGTGGTTCCCACCCTTCCTTAATACTGCCAACCCGTTGTAATATCGTTCCTTCTGTCTGTGGTTGATCCCCAACTGATAGTCCTCCCGTCTTTAAGACCATTGAAAATCAGAAATCTGTGCCCCTTCTTCTACACAGATTTTTTTATACACGCATTTATACAAGCTCCACGGTTTTGAATAGTTTTTAAAAAGTATCAATTCTAGCCTTTAGGTCTGAAGGGCGGGGTATAAAATACCATAAATAATAAATAATAGATAAATAAATAAATAAATAACATATTCAACTCTCAAACCTTGATTTTCCATTTTTTTATAAGGGACCCGATTTTGCTATGTCCATTCCTTTAATGGGACTTGAAACATCCACACGATTTTGTTATCCCCGGGGGATCTTGGAACCAAACCCCAGGTGTATAACAATGTCCATTGTATGTGTTTTGTGATAAGGGTTCATTCCAACCCCCTCCAGGCGGGCATGACCACACTCGGTTGTGAATTCTACTGGTCTTAGAATTTGTGTTTACTAAGCCTGTCTTCCTCTTTCCACTGTCTATAACACAAACTCCAGGGGGAAAAGATCCTTCCCACACAAGGATCCTGCCACTTCTACCACAATAACCAGGCCACCCCTGTTGGTTAGATCCGATCTAAAATAGGACAGTCAAACAACTAATGCTCTATCATCCCACTTTTTCAGCTGCTTTAAATTTCCCAGTTCTCCTCTCCTTCTCCCCCCTCATTGGTCCCCACTTTCCCTGTCAGTTTTCTTCACCTGTTAAAAAACTAATTCAAAGTGCAAAAGTTCGTTTGTTTACTCAGTTAACTCAATGAGGGCGAGTTGAGTGATACGGAGGAGTAGCGTTTTTGCCTTTCTCAGTCGGCTTAAAGCAAAAAACAAAACTGCTACAGCCTTCTGAGCTGTCTGTTCTTCCTTATTAATACTCTGATGTTCCTTGGCCACACCATGCTACAGTTTTCATCTGTGAACATTTATTGTAAGATATGTCAAGTTTCTCTGGGAGTAGGTGTTTGCGTAATTGCCAGTGCCATATGGAGGTGGGAGAGTGGGAAAAGGGGACAGACAAATGGGGAGTCTTAGAGAAATTTTTTTCCATTTGTAAAGGCCTTGCCAAAGTTACTACTTTTGGAGTAAAACTTTGAGTCTTGTCAGCTAGAGTGCTATGGACATTTAGTACAACAAACGACTTCCCCAAATTTGTGTTCAAATCTCTCTCCCATGAACATACGTGACAACAGTTTGGATCAACACCCACTCATGTTCATCCCATTTACCTGACAGCTTATTAACCTACAGTAATTGTTTTGCTCGAGATACAAAATGTGTGAAGCAGCCAGGAAATCTATCAAATACCTATGTTCCCTTCTTAACAGAAGTGCCTATAGATAACCTGTTATTACTAAGGAAGAAAGGTGAACTTGTTTAAATTAGGGCAGAACTCTTTATTATTTTTAATATGTTCTAATTTGATCTGCTTTTGATCTGTTGTTCTCATTATTAGCCATATCTGTATGCCTGTGATTTTACATTAGGATTTGCCTATCTCTAAGAAAATGTTAGTACATAAAGAAAAAAAAAAAAAAAAAAAAAAAAAAAAAAAAAAAAAAAAAAAAAAAAAAAAAAAAAAAAAAAAAAAACAAAAAAAAAAAAAAAAAAAAAAAAAAAAAAAAAAAAACAAAAAAAAAAAAAAAAAAAAAAAAAAAAAAACAAAAAAAAAAAAAAAAAAAAATGAGCAACGTTTCTAATGAGGTACATTCTTTATGTAAAACAGCTTTTGAGTTTACTGGCTTGTCAGTAGATGGCACACTGGCTGTATTAATTCTAGAACACAGTGTTGGTTAAGCCTTTCCTAACTGTATGCCTCAGGAAAATATTAATTCTAAGTGGTTAAATTATTTTGCCAGGAATATTGGTGACAACAAAAAACAGCAGACACAGCAGCTAGGTTTGATCATCTATAAAAAATCTGGATGAAATTGTCCAATGAATTTTTCTGGATTACTGAATTTCAGATGACAGAATAATGTATATCCAAACATTTAAGAAGTCAGGTCTTATATATGTTAACTATTGAGTCCGTTTGTATGTTGTATTCATTCACTGCATGCTTATATTTTCTTCATTTTGGTGACATTAAAAAAAAACAACGGGTCCTTCTCCCTTAGTTTTGGTCCTTAAAACATACCAGCAAAGTTACTTTGGACTGAACAACAAGTAAAAATATGCAATTCCTGGGTTAATGTGCCAATCCGGACTGTTAAATTTGTGATCTGCGTTCATTTCATTCTGTTAGCATAAAGCAGGTGAACTAGAAGACTCTTAGGCCTTCATTTATTTTATTAGTTCAGTCCAGAGAACTGTTGACTTACTCTGACAGGAGGAGGATGAAAATTAGCTATTAGATTTAGAATTTAAATTCACTGCATTGAACCTTACCCCAACGCCAACTAGAAAACCAAATGGAGTCTATAACGGACAACTGTTGATGATGTGCCGAAAACCAAATGTTTTTTCCAGTAGTAGTTCGTCTGTATTTTATGCTCAATGACGTTTCTTTCTAATGGTCCTCAAGTGGAGCCCCTAAGAAAAAGGACGTCATTCGGTACAATTTCAAAAGTTACAGAGCTCCCTTGGTGACAGGGGAAAACACACACACACACACACACACCACACACACTACTACTGTTATCCATGTCAGTGCTGAAAAAGAGGCACTGTTAGTAATAATAAACCCGTTGAAAATCTAGGATCAAAACATTAAAGATTTGCCCTGGATCCAGTATCCCCTGCTGGCTTTCCTGTGGAAGCTAGCTGCATAGAAGAAGTAATTACTAGTGTATTGTTTTTTTTAATGAAAGAAAATGTTATATTTATTAAGAAAAAAAAATAAATCTGCTAGAGCGGGATGGTGTCTGCTCTTTATGGCTACTTGACTATGGCTAAGAAACTTCCCCATGACTTGCAATGATAGGTTCCTCTAGAGACGTCCTTCTTCCTTTCACATATTTTTCATAGTTGAAACAAACTGTTAAAGGGTTCCTGTACCTTTAAGGTTATGCAGAAGAGGGAATATGGCTGCTTGTCACTGAACCAGGTAAATAACCCAGGATGAAATTCCCTGTCCTACACAGACATTAAAGGTAAGGTGGCAACTCTATTATTCTCTCTATTGTACTCATGAAGACAGCCCTTCTGCTTATATATGGGGTAAGCAAGAATTTCCTATCGAGGAAGGTTACATATGAAATTAATCTCTCAGGCATGCGTCTAGCTTTGTGTGCTTTAGTTAGTAAGAGTCTGGCATCTTGTGACCAAAGAGGTACAGTAATATCATCTACAGACCAACTGTAATTAATTAAAATTAATTATTTCATTAAAAACACACCCTAAGGTCCCGTTTGTATTCATGCTAGTTTTCAGATGTTAAGTCTTAGAAAGTGGTGGCGGGGTCATGGTCTGGAGGGAAGGGGGAAATAAAATGACTGCAGGTTAGAGTGAAGCAAGAAGAGTGATGGTTTGTGTGGGAACTAACATGCTGGAAGTGATCATACATACATACTGTGCCTAAATGTTTATAGTGCAATGTGCAAACTACTAATTAGTGGGTATAGGCAGCCAAAAATTCCTAAATGTAACATCTGATTACAGTGTCCACTTGTCCTACTTTTCAGAAGATAGTTCTCTAACTGATGTATCATCTTCAGTCTTGTTTAATTCTAATTTAAAGATGAGTTGAGAATTTAATGTTGTCCATTTTAGTACAGCAAAGGGTAACTCTAGATACTAAAGAGGCTGGACCACAATAATGCATAAGACAGGGAAGCTATCTGTTGCCAAAGTTTGCACAAATTGTTAAGAAAGCATACTGGACAAGTAAGGCTGGGGGCCTGGATTTTTTTCCATGGAGGAGGGGGTGATCAAGTCTTATTCTAAAAATGCAAACTGAAATTGTAACTCCCCCCCTCCTGTTGAGAACTAAATGGTTGCATTGATGAAAGCAATCAGGGTTTAACTTCTTGTTTACCTCCACTGAATGGAGACCTACCAGTTTGACTCAGACTGGCATACACCTGATTGTGAACTACTGAGCAGCTTCCAGAGAGGTTGAGTAAATCCATCTGGATTTGAAAGAAGATAGATATCTATATTGACTGGATTTGTCCCATGTATTCAGCTCATTGTCTCGTCTGGCCATACCATTTAAGTCATTATCAATATGCAAAGGGCACATTCATTCCTGCCCTTTGAAAGCACATGCCTTTTTTTGTTTTTTTATTGAAGAACATTGAGACCATGTTTTGCCTCACCCATAGGTGTTCCCTTCACTTTTAGGAGATTTAACCCCCCCCCCCCCCCCCTCAGGAAGAGGTTAAAATACAGAGAGAGAGAGAGAGAGAGAGAGAGAGAGAGCTTTTTTTTTAACTGCTCCTCTTTCAGAGACATGCCTTCTCCTGCTCCCATCTCCAGTCTTTTGCACATCAGAGGGTGAGATAATAATCCTTCCTTCCTTCCTTTCTTCCTTCCTTCCTTCCTTCCTCTTGTATATATGAGAGACTGCTGCAACTTTACAAGGAAATGCAGAAATAATTTTTTTGATTTGATGTTGTCCTGATGTTTAAGCAGTCCTTCCAATATCGATTTGTGTTCACTGATCTAACCCTAAACAGTTTGCTTTGAATATTGATGTAGAGTTCATCAAGATATCAGAAAGAAGGAAAAGTAGCAGTTACTGTTTGTTGCGAAGGACAGGAAAAAAGGTACAAGTTGTATGTTGTAAACTGCTATTTGTTTGCTAGATCTGTTGTTTTTTTTTTTTTAGATGAGACTTTTATTCTACAATTTTTCTGTCTGAAATTAAGAATTCTACAGTGGTTGGTATTCATTGATGATGTCATTTTTAACCCACCAGTATTTTCCTACTGCCTTCCCTGTCTCACACTCACACACACACACACACTCCTTCTGCAGAAGCTGTCAAGTCATGTGTCTGCCTTTCTTTCTGACTGGACTTTTATGCCATTCTGGTCAAAGGTTGGGTGTATAATGGTGCTAAGATCAACTATCTGCCAATCAGAGGACATTTGTCCCCTTATCCCATGTTTTATTTTTGCTTGGTTCTGAGAACTCTGAAATATGTTCTTTAAAGTCCTTCCTTCTGAGTATCTCATCTTGCCTTATTTGATGCAGAGAGTATACAGTCGTCCTCCTAACTCACAGATCTGAGATCCGCAAGCTTGAATATCTGTGGAGGGGCAACCTCTACTATTTCCAATGGTGCACGTGCCCGGTGTGTGCACCCAGATCACACACACAAGAGCACGCCCCATTAAAGCCTATGAGGCTTGAATATGCACGAGCCTCCATTTTTGCAGGGGGGGGGGAATGGATCCCCTGCAAAAATGGAGGGCCACTGTAGTTTCTTATGAAGTTGTATTCAGTTTTGCAACATTATTTGATAGTACATCACTGCATTGATTCTGCATTAGAAAATAAACATGGCAGTTCAGAGCTACCAAGTTTATGAAAGTTCAGATGTAAGTTTTGGAAGCATCTCTAGATAGTTTTTGTTTTGTTTTGTTTGCTATATTACCTAACCATGGGATGGATATGAAAACATAAAATAAGTAAATGACTGTAGCTTAATAAGAGGCCATTAGAATTAACCACAACAGACACTTTGGGTATTCAGTTTGTCTATCCCCATCACAGTAACAGGTGGTCAGGGACCCATTCATACTACCCAGTTATATTGTTATTACTCTACTTGAGCTGACATAATTCCATCCCCTGCAGTCCTGGGGTTCACATATCATCAAACATTTCACAGACCAAATCCAGTATATGTGGCCAAGCAACATTACAGTGTAGTCAAAATGTTAAACATTATTAATGTGGAAGAACACATAATTTAGGAGAGGATGCAGCAGTTTGCTTTTGTCTGAGTCTACAGAGGAGGATAACATTCTACCCTCCTAGCCATTTCCTCTGATAGATTAATAAAGACAAACTTTATTTTCACTCTGAAATCTGTTTGCGGCATTTGAAGTATGCTGAGGAGGAAGGTGGAAAGTGAGAAGAGGGGATAGAGACTGGAGCATATTAAAAGCAGCTGGAAAAAAAATGAGTCTATGGAAGCTCAATCGGGATTGTCCCTGCCAAACTGGGACAAGTTGAAAGGTATGTGTTTATAGTTTGGTGAAGCACTGGAGTATTTTGGCTGAGAATTCTAAGTGATCCTCCCTAAACTGTCAATCTCATGATTCTATAGACAGAACCATGGCAGTAAAGTGTAATTAGTGGCCTGTTACAGACAGCCAAAATAAAGCTGCTTCGAGTCACAGTGGAGGTATGGTGTTTCAATGATGCATGCGTCCTAAGAGTCATGAAACTCCACTTTAAACAAACAAACAAAATTTCTGAGTTTTAAGAGCATTGCCCCAATTAAAATGTTTGTTGTATTTGCTTAGTGAGGTCCCTCCTTTTATCTGCATGGTAATGATCTTATCTTCTTGGTATGAGAAATTTTGTGGGTGGATACGATGAGACACAAGTCACTTAATGAGCTGCCAGATAAGTGCAAAGACTTTAAATTTCTCTGAGTCCATCCATCACCCTGGTCATTAATCAGAATATAGTGAGCTTATAAATAATAATGTTTTAAATGAATTTTTCAAATATTTGTCATTGCAATAGCTTTTCTTGATTATCAGACAACTGATGGAGACAAAGGCTAGACAAATATTTTTAAGCCTTCTGATACTCGGTAAGGAAAGCCCTAGGGAGCAAACAAATGGTGAAGCTCCCCCACCCTCTCCCTATTAAAACAAAAACAAAAACAGAGTTCATGCAAATGAGATTTTCCTGTTCAGCATAGAGTTCTCTAACCCAATAACAATGCATTCTATAGAGGTTAGTACTTAGTGGGAGTACTAGCTAAGGTCAAAGTTGCATGAATATTTTATTCACATTAGTAACTTAATGGAAATGGTCAATTGAACTAATGTAGTTGTTCAGCATAATGAAACAGGGGGGAAAGCAAACAGAAGACTGCTATAGTCTATTGTATTCAAAGGCTACTGTTTGTCAGCCAATTGGAAGACAACAACACATCATCATAAATTACATGGGAGATGTGTTGATTGTTGTTTAGAAATCACTGTATAATCTACACTTCAGTGCTGGTATATTATGAGTACATGATGTTCACCATTAAGATTTCATTTTGAGAGAGGGATCCAGATATGAATTGGTGACTGCAGATCAGCCCCTTTATGATGTTTGAAACATGGCAGGTTTGCAGTGATGTGCAATAGTTTCCCCCCATATAATGGATTCCAGGAAAGATCCCATTTTCTTGTTTAAAGCCTTTGTCCTGGAGCCAGTTCACGCTATCAAATTCCTTTATTGAGACACAACAACAGATGTCTGACTATGAGGACAAAACTTTATTTATTTGTGTACCAATAAATAGAAATATTGGAGTTCTCTCTCCAAGGTCAGATAGTGCTTGCGGGAGGGATGGGGAGAATGGGTAGAAAAAGAGAAAGCGCATTATAACTCAAAAAGGAGTTTATTCCTGTTTATCCTGCCTTGGATCTCACATTCCGACCATATAAAATTGTTCAGCCATCACTTACTTTCTGACAGTTAAACTCCATCATAAGGGCAGGTGAAATAATCTGATCAGGGATGCAATGAGTGTGCTGTAAAGTGATATGATTTTGGTGCATAGTGATGTATTCTTCACTAGGGTTTCTTTTCCTCAAAGTAAAGAACAAGTATTTTTAACATTTTCTTATCACTGTGAAAAAGTCCGCAAAAACTGGTTTTCAAAGCCTATTCACAACTCACTGAATCCTATGCAAAATTTGCACATGACTGGGTTTGCACAGCAAACAGCATTTTCTGTACAGGAATCGCATTATTTTCTATGCAAATTATTCACAGAAATGAGGATGTATCCACCACTGAAGAAATAGAGGAGTTTGATACCACTTTACATGCTCTAGCTCAACCCTATGTCTTGGGATCTGTAGTTTTACAAGGTGTTTAGCCTTCTTTGTTAAAGAGTGCTGGTGTCTACAAACTATTCCAGAATTCTATAGAATGGAGCCACAACAGTCAAAGTAGTATTGAAATTTACTATTTCTGTAGTGCAGATTAGGCTTTAGTTAAGTATGCTAAGTATGCTAAATTAGCTATTTAACTAAGTATTTGATATAGAACGTTAGCCAATGTCTTGAATTTTACTTGTGACAATGTTTGCTAGATTGGCAGATTTTAATTCCTATATTTCTTTCTGTCTGTTGGCAAGACCTTAATGTGGGACAACCATTCCCTTATAATCATCTAAACCATCTGTGTTTCCATTCACTGGCCATTGTGATTTACTACTTTAGATTCCATAAATTATTGTAGCTTAAAATCTCCAAGATCCCTGAGCAATATGAGACATGACATTTAATGTATGATTTTATACATGCTTGAAATACAGATACATTTCAAAACTGGCATACTTGGAGAGATTTTTTAAAAATGAAATCTGTCACTATTTCAACTGGTTTGTGAAATGTGGCTCCTGACTTTGAAGGCACAAACTCCCTAAATACAGACAGTCATTTCATTGGTGTGTGTAAGGAACTGGCTGAACTTTTTGAAGGAAAAAGAATAACTTTTTTTGTAAGAAATTCAGAACAGCCTAAACCATGGTGACAGAGTTGTGGGTTTTCAGCTGAATGCTGTATTTACAAGACAGAGAATCAAACTTTATTGCTTTCCAGCAAGTATAAGAACAACTCTGGGTGAAACCTAATACAAACATTGCCACGATGACACCATTTTGAGAGTCTCTAGACACTTCTTCTCATTACAACTCAAGACAACATGCCGACTATATGGCTTTTAAGTTTAAGTGTTTCCCCTGTCCTATTAATACCCAAATCACCTAACCTTCATGACCAGTGGTCATGCTATCAGGAGGATTGAGGACTGTAGCTCAAAAATGCAACTTTTTTTATTTTTATTTTATTCATAAAGGTTTAAAATACAAACATAAAAACATATGTCTCACAAAACACATAAAATACACAATAACATACATCAGAATAACACTAGTTTACCCATAGTTTTTGAAATATTCTGTTCCTTTTGGTTATGTCACCCCTAAATATTTCACTTTGTTTTCTATTTTAAATCCTGTACTTATTTGTATATCTTTCTCTCCATTGTATTCATATTTTTAAGTGTGACTGATTTTTTTCTTTATTTATCTGTTGAAACCTGATGTTTACCAAATTCCATGATAACTGCTATTATGCAACTTCCCCATGTGTTGATTTGAACACAGCAAAAGAAACAGTGATCAGATTCTAAGACTTTTGCTCCCTAAATGGAAAGAGAATGTTTAAGGGAAAGAGAATTAAACTTATAGAAGGGGATTTTTGACAGCATATTTTCCTTCTATGCCTGGAAGCATCTTCTGTTTACAGAAGAAAGACTTAAGATCCAGGGCTGGCATGCTGTTAAAAATTTCTTTCGTTGTAAAACTGACTTATGATCACAGGAAAGTGAATCGCAATGTTGTTGCATCAGACATAGACATAGCTACATCTATGAGATCATTGCACAAATGGCCCAGCATAACAGGACATGTTGCACATCAGAACATGTATGCATTAAACCCCACATGTATTGAAGCATGTTGCCACTGGGAATCCCTTTCCACAATGGGACATCTTGCACAGTGCCAAGTGTTCATTGTGTGAATTCACCAGCATTGTTTCATATCACGTCAGTGATGTGTACCTGTCTATAAAGTTAGACTTGTACTCTCTAACGCAGAATCCCATTCAAACCTTTATTTTATATTATTTTGTTTGGAAAATGTTATTTGGTTTGTCACCAGATCAAGGTGAGAAATTTAAAACAGTGCGTGGATTGGCATGTGCACTAAAACAACAACAGAAATAAGGCGGGATATACAACGCCAATTTGGGGCGGTCTGGCCCCGCCCCTTTCCCGGAGTATCGGGGCTTCAGTGGCTACACCGGCAGCCGCTGAGGCCCCGATCGCCGCTTTTCGGGCTGCGGGGAAGCAGAAAAGGCCGCTTCCCCGCAGCCTGAAAAAGGGGGTGTCCTGGGGCTTCAAGCCCCAAGGAACCCCGGGCGCGCGGGGAGCAGAGAAAGGGGCCGCTTGGCCCCTTTCTCGTTTAGTCCGCTGGGCGCAGCCTTCAGACGGCTGCGCCCAGCGGACTAAACCCGGAGGAGCTCCGAAATGAGCTCCTTCCTGCTCGCTGTCCAGGGCGCACTAAGGGCCCTGGCGCGGAGCTACTACGTCATGACACGCCCCCCCGTCTAAGGCGGCGCGGCCATGACGTTACTCACGGCAGCAGGGCCGTGCAGAAGGGCCGCCGCCGTTTGTGCGTGTTCGCCACGCCACTAGGGTTAGGGCGGTGCGGAAGCACCGCCCTTTCCTAACCCTAGTGCGTGGTGAACACACACTAAACTGCTGGTCTGTAACCGGCCACAGTGTTTTATTTATGGGGGTAGCCATGTCTAGCTTGTTCTGATATTAATATTTTAGTGGAGACTATAATTACAGCATATTGTGATTAATACAAGAAAATACAAATGTAAGAAAACCATATAATTTCAAGCATTGTTGGAAAGCATGTTCCTATAATCCTTGATGTTGAATCATTGCATAAAGGAACTTGGTTTGAGGCATTTTAAAGTCTGGAATATTCTTTATGGAATGGCTCTTGCATCATCTAAGACTGATGCAGCAAAGGGGGTTGGGAGCAAAATACTATAAGATTTGACTGGAGAAGTCTAAAAATATTTTCCTTCAAAAGAAAATATCCAACTCTCACAAAGTGACAAATGACAACTCAGCAAATAACAGGTACTAAAAATCATACAACTCAGATTCTGAAAGCATGTGGTGTGTGAGCTGTGCTCAGATAATCTGTGTGTGCCAAACACCAAACAAACTTGAATTGTCCAATTATATTGCCTCAAAGAGTATAATACAGCTGCAAGTTGTCACTGAAGAAATTTTAAAAATATAAATGAAGAACTTATGTATTCCATGAAGAAAATGAGTTGTTTTTTAGTTGTTGTTACCCACAACTTTTCTCTACAAATATGGACAGACACATAGAAACACGCGCCTGGAGTAAATCATAACTTTGGAGTCTTCCTTCAGGAACCCCCCACCACTAAGTAATATAACATATTTACATACAAAACCCTAAGTCCTCTGTATCAGCTACAAACTGCGATTTTGAAGTGCTTTTTTATTTGTGTTTTTTCTACTTTCACAGGGGACCTCAGCCCCTAACTCCAGCAAATGTGGATGGTCCACTGTATTTTATTAAATAGTTAACTAAGGTCCTAAACACACTGCAGAAATAATCCAGTTTGAGGCTGCTTTTACTGCCCTGGCTCAGTGCTAGGGAATCCTGGGAATTGTAGTTTATTGTGGCATCAGAGCTCTGACAGAGAAGGCTAAATGTCTCACAAAACTACAGTTCCCCAGAATTCCCTCGTACTGAGTCAGGGCAGTTAAAGCAGTCTCAAACGGGATTATTTCTGCAGTGTGTTTTGGACCTAAGAAACTGTTCCTTGCCCGCTTTTTCACATTCATGGTCACTACTTAGTCACAGTTTTGACACTATTGTAATGATCTTAACTTGTTTCCCAATCTACTTTCCCACTTTACTTTAGTGGACATCAATTTGTAGGTAGAAAGAGATCCTTTCTGTTAATGATCAGAGGACTGCTGAAGGATGTTTTCACCAGGTTTGGAAAGGTTGGTCCAGGATAGGTTAGTTAACTACATTGTTAAGTATAAGCTGATACAGGATTTTGACCATGGTCCCTGCTCCCTTCCTGAGAATAAGAACATTGTGCAACATCACAATTCGTCTTTACAAGATTGTAAGTTAGATGCAGTACACACTGCCCAAATGCGCCGTGCTCCTGGCGATACTAGGGTTAGAGAGCATGCACCAACCGCACACTCCCTAACCCTAGTACATGTGGACAGGGTCATCGTTATGTGGTGCTTTCCATACGGGGCATGTGATGATGACATCATGCATGCGCCACATACAAATGAAGCAGCGTGTGTGATGTCTCCACTCCACCCCAGGCTGCTTACAGCTGCCTGACGGAGCTCCTTTTGGGCAGCGGCCACACCAGCGACGCAGAGGAGAAAGGGGCCTGGGATGTCTGGGGGCATGAAGTCCCAAGGACACCCCTTTTCCAGGCCAAAGAGAAGCAGCATTTTGGTACTTCTCTTGGCCTGGAAAAATGCTGGATTGAGGCCGCAGGGCCGCCGGTGAGGTTGCCCTGGCCCCAATCCAGCAGAAAAAGGAGCAGCTACAGCCCCCCCCCCTTGGGGTGGTCTTATAATTAGTTTATAATTATGCTTTCAGCCATCATGAAAGCTTGGGAAAAGGAATTTCTTAAATGCTTTACTAATTCAATAAACTTTCTTATCCTTACTGATGACCTGTGTCAAATTTGGTGGAAAAGCATAGAAAAGGGGAAGATGTCTTGAATTGAGTCAGGCCATTTGTCCATATATAGACTATCCTTTATTCTGTGTAGCAACAGATCTTCATACGGCAGTCAGGAGTCATCCCCATCTGAGCAGAGATTGTTTGTAGTGAATCTGCCATATGCAGAGCTCTGCCACTGAGCCCTCAAATAATCTGAAGTTATGTGACATTGAACCAATGTAATGTAGACACGTGGTTTTGTGTAGCTTGCTTTTTTGTTTTCACATAATGAAATGTGTGACTTTTACATTAAATGCATATTCATCCTCACACCAGGAAGAAAGATGTGAGATAGTGGAATTGGGTGAATTAAGACCATTTTTAATTTAACTAATTACAATTATTGTTAATTTTTTTGTTACACTGAGACTCTGTTAGCTCCATGAGAAGTAAAAAAAAAAGCTTCATTTATATACCGCTTCATATTGAGCTAGCAGTGTCTAAGCGGTTTACAACTGTAGGCTAATTGCCCCCAACAATCTGGGTACTCATTTTAGCAATCTCGGAAGGATGCAAGCCTGAGTTGAGCTTGAGACCTTTATTTGTTGGTATTGTACTTGCAACCTTGTGGTTTGAGTGAGTGGCTGCAGTACAGGCATTTAACCCCTACGCCACCATCTGGCTGAGGAGTCACATGTCTAAGTTTACCTTCCTTGAATATTCTGCTAAATCCAAATCTTGTTCCAGGAATTCAGATGAACCCATGAAGAATACAGTGAATCTGTGACAAAATTTACAAATTTTGGAAATCTGCCTTTTTGAAAAATGAAGCAAACAAACCTCTCACCCATACCTACTTCTACTATGAACATGGTTTAACAGTGCAGCACCTATGCAGGCTACACCTATGGTTCTTCATCTTCCTTGCTGGATCAGTGTGGAATGGGCAAGCAAATTAACCAATCAATATTATTTAGTTCCTACTCTGCCCAAAGGGAACCATTGTAGTGCATCTCACTGAGCAGGGCAGGTGGAGAGCAATCTGCTTTAAATGTGGGCTAGCACTGCCCAGAATGGACTTCTGTAGTTCCACACACCATCTACCTATCCCTCTGCTCTCCCTTTTTCTAGGATGAGAGTAATACTGCTTTTCACATCTGGCTTGAGGCAAAGAAAGGACAGAATGACACACGAGAAAATGCAACACATTGTATAGTAGGATAAGAATAGTTAAAGGGCTTTTCCCACATTCATTTCCAACATTCATTGAACTCCACTTTAAACAAACAAACAAAAAATCTTCTGAGTATATTAAGAGCATTGCCCCAATTAAAATGTTTGTTGTATTTGCTTAGTGAGGTCCCTCCTTTTATCTGCATGGTAATGATCTTATCTTCTTGGTATGAGAATTATTTGTGGGTGGATACGATGAGACAAAGTCACTTAATGAGCTGCCAGATAAGTGAAATAGACTTTAAATTTCTCTGAGTCATCCATTCACCCTGGTACATTAATCAGAATATAATGTGAGCTTATAAATAAATAATGTTTTAAATGAATTTTTCAAATATTTGTCATTGCACTAGCTTTTCTTGATTATCAGACAACTGATGGAGACAAAGGCTAGACAAATATTTTTAAGCCTTCTGATACTCGTGTAAGGAAAGCCCTAGGGAAGCAAACAAAATGGTGAAGCTCCCCCACCCTACTCCATATTAAAAACAAAAACAAAAACAGAGTTCATGCAAATGAGATTTCCTGTTCAGCATCAGAGTTCTCTAACCAAATAACAATGCATTCTATAGAGGATTAGTACTGAGTGGAGTACTAGCTAAGGGTCAAAGTTGCATGAATATTTTAATTCACATTAGTAAACTTAATGGAAATGGTCAATTGAACTAATGTAGTTGTTCAGCATAATGAAACAGGGAGGAAAGCAAACAGAAGACTGCTATAGTCTATTGTATTTCAAAGGCTACTGTTTGTCAGCCAATTGGAAGAACAACAACACATCATCATAAATTACATGGGAGATTGTTGTTTAGAGAATCACTGTATAATCTACACTTCAGTGCTGGTATATTATGAGTACATGATGTTCACCATTAAGATTTCATTTTGAGAGAGGGATCCAGATATGAATTGGTGACTGCAGATCAGCCCCTTTATGATGTTTGAAACATGGCAGGTTTGCAGTGATGTGCAATAGTTTTCCCCCATATAATGGATTCCAGGAAAGATCCCATTTTCTTGTTTAAAGCCTTTGTCCTGGAGCCAGTTCACGCTATCAAATTCCTTTATTGAGACACAACAACAGATGTCTGACTATGAGGACAAAACTTTATTTATTTGTGTACCAATAAATAAGAAATATTGGAGTTCTCTCTCCAAGGTCAGATAGTGCTTAGCGGGAGGGAGGATGGGGTAGGAAAAGAGAAAGCGCATTATAACTCAAAAAGGAGTTTATCCTGTTATCCTGCCTTGGATCTCACATTCTAGACCATACAAAATATTCAGCATCACTTACTTCCTGACAGTTAAACTCCATCATAAGGGCAGGTGAAAATAGCTGATCAGGGATTCAATGATGTGTGCTGTAAAGTGATATGATTTTGGTGCATAGTGATGTTATTCTTCAATAAGGGTTTCTTTTCCTCAAAGGAAAGAACAAGTATTTTTAACAATTTTCTTATCACTGTGAAAAAGTCCGCAAAAACTGGTTTTCAAAGCCTATTCACAACTCACTGAATCCTATGCAAAATTTGCACATGACTGGGTTTGCACAGCAAACAGCATTTTCTGTACAGGAATCAGCATTATTTTCTATGCAAATTATTCACAGAATGAGGATGTATCCACACTGAAGAAATAGAGGAGTTTGATATCACTTTACATGCTCTAGCTCAACCCTATGGAATCTTGGGATCTGTAGTTTTACAAGGTGTTTAGCCTTCTTTGTTAAAGAGTGCTGGTGTCTTACAAAGCTATTCCAGAATTCTATAGAATGGAGCCACAACAGTAAAAGTAGTATTGAAATTTACTATTTCTATAGTGCAGATTAGGCTTTAGTTAAGTATGCTAAGTATGCTAAATTAGCATATTTAACTAAGTATTTGATATAGAACGTTAGCCAATGTCTCTGAATTTTACTTGTGACAATGTTTGCTAGATTGAGCAGATTTTAATTCCTATATTTCTTTTCTGTCTGTTGGCAAGACCTTAATGTGGGACAACCATTCCCTTATAATCATCTAAACCATCTGTGTTTCCATTCACTGGCCATTGTGAATTATACTACTTTAAAGATTCCATAAATTATTGTAGCTTAAAATCTCCAAGATCCAGTGAGCAATATGAGACATGACATTTAATGTATGATTTTATACATGCTTGAAATACAGATACATTTCAAAACTGGCATACTTGGAGAGATTTTTTAAAAATGAAATATCTGTCACTATATTCAACTGGTTTGTGAAATGTAGGCTCCTGACTTTGAAGGCACAAACTCCCTAAATATAGACAGTCATTTCATTGAGTGTGTAAGGAAACATGGCTGAACTTTTTGAAGGAAAAGAAATAACTTTTTTTGTAAGAAATTCAGAACAGCCTAAACCATGGTGACAGAGTTGTGGGTTTTCAGCTGAATGCTGTATTTACAAGACAGAGAATCAAACTTTATTGCTTTCCAGCAAGTATAAGAACAACTCTGGGTGAAACCTAATACCATAACATTGCCAGATGACACCATTTTGAGAGTCTCTAGACACCTTCTTCTCATTACAACTCAAGACAACATGCAGACTATATGGCTTTTAAGATTTAAGTGTTTCCCCTGTCCTTTATTAATACCCAAATCACCTAACCTTCATGACCAGTGGTCATGCTATCAGGAGGATTGAGGACTGTAGCTCAAAAATGCAACTTTTTTATTTTTATTTTTATTCATAAAGGTTTAAAAATACAAACATAAAACATATGTCTCACAAAACACATAAAATAACATCAATAACATACATGCAGTAAACACTAGTTTACCCATAGTTATTTGAAAATAATTCTGT
>NC_056524.1:249995750-250003118 GCF_019175285.1 Sceloporus undulatus
GGTTTGTCTGGCATGACTTCTTTCTCTGAAATCTGTGTTGACTTTTTGTGTTTATGGCATTGCTTTCTAGATGTTCACAGACTCTCTGTTTAATGATCTGCTCTAGAATCTTTCCTGGTGTAAAATATATGGAATAAAATAACACAGAAAAAAAATGATATGGATTATATAGAAATAGCCATCCACTCAGTCATCTTATCTGACGTCATTTCTTCCTGGAATTTTAGATAGGCTTTCTGTCTCACCTGCTAGTAGACCTGTAAACAAATAATACACAATTTTTTGTGGTTTTTCAGGCTATGAAGCCATGTTCTAGAAGTGTTCCTGATGTTTTGTCAGCATCTGTGGCTGGCATCTTCAGAGAATGCTGGCATGGAAGAGAGTGGGGTATATAAATTGTTTTTGAGGGGAAGTGATTTCCATGTTGATCTTTGTATTGTTCTGTTGTTGAATAGCAAGGCTTTGGGGTATCTATTTAATTAATGATCCATTGGCGTGTTACAGACTGCCCAAAAGTGGGCGGTCTGCTGCTGCCATCATTAGCTGTGCTGAGAAGCCCCAGTGACCAAACCGCGAGGCTTCCCGGTGCAGCTAAAAAGAAGTGCCGAAATGGCCCTTCTTTTTTGGACCTGGAAGTGGTGCCGACGCAAGTTGTGCACTCACGGCGTCACTTCCGCCATGCGACATCCAGACGCTGTGCATCCTGGACGTCAAAATGGCGGCCCCCGTGTGGACGGGGGCCACCATTTAGTATGCGTGCCACGCGTACTAGGGTCAGGGGCCATGAGGAAGGTAAGACCCTTCCTAACCCTAGCATGCCCCTTTCTAACCCTAGTATGCACAGAGCACGTACTAAATGGCAGTTTCTAAGGCACCATTGTTTCCTGGGAAACCCCCCTCAACCTAGGTGGTTTTCATTTGCATTTTCTGGGTCTTGATTTTAATAATTTTCACGACTAGTAGACAAACTTTGTTTACTTTGTTTTCTTCTTTCCTGTTGAAGTTGCCCAGATGTTTATGGATCAATCAGCATTTCCTCAGAAATTACCCTTACAGAGGGATGGTGGATTATTTGTGAAGTCAAAGGTTTTCACAATCAGCATCCATAGTTTTGGGTGGGTATTTTGGGCTATGACGAGTGTTCTAGAAGAGTTTCTTCCTGGTGTTTCACCAGCAGCTGTGGCTGGCAACCTCAGAGAATGCTGACATGGAGAAGAGTGGGGTATATTTACTGTTGGTTGACGGGAAATGATTTACATATTGATCTATGTATTGTTCCTTCACACAGGGACAGATACCTACACCAGAACTCCAACCATCACCCAGGACAAAAAAGAAGCACAATAAAAACAAACAACCACCCAAAGGGAAGGTATTTTTACAAGGAATCACAGACAGAATAGGGAAACTGGTGGGGAAACACAACCTCCAAATGATCTACAAACAGACCAAGAAAATCCAGCAAATACTGCACTCCGCAAAGGACAGAAGAGACCCTCTTATGCCCACAGGAGTTTACTGCATACCATGCAGCTGTGGACAAGTCTACATAGAGACCATAATATATAGTGTTCAAACACAAATCAAGTAACACAAGAGACACTGCTGACTGGGTCAGCCAGAAAAATCAGCAGTAGCAAAACACGTTATAAACCACCCTAGGCATAAAATGCTATTTGAAAACACTAATATTCTGGACCATGCCAATGCCGATCAGGTCAGAATGTACAGGGAAGCTAATGAAATCCACAAGCACCTAGACAACTTCAACAGGAAAGAAGAAAGCCTGAAAGTAAACAAAGTTTGGCTACTAGTCCTAACAAAAACAAAAAAATTTTCCTACATTTGTATGCTGATGAAACCCAGTTTTATCTTTCCACCCCCGGACCTTTCTCCAACGGCATGACAACAGCCAAGTTTTGTCATGTCTCACAGCTATCTCGCCAGTGGATGCGCCATCGGAGTGAAGCTCAACAGTCAAGGACAGAGCTTCTTGTCTTTTCCTCCTCAGCCCACCCTTACCTCTCTTTTCTGTCTCTGTGCGACAAACATTTCTATTCACACCAGTCCAGCAAGCCCGCAAGTCTTGGTTTTATCTTTTTCTTCTTCTGTCGTGTTCCCTCAAGTCCAGACCAAAGCCAAGGCTTGTAGATTCTTTTTGTACCAATATTGCCAAAATCCGCCCTTATCTCTCCACTCTACTGCAAGATCTGCGTCCATGCCCTAGTGGTCTCACGACCTGATACTGTAACGTCCTCCTGGCTGGACTTCCTCTTCTCACCTCCGTCCTTTAATTTCTGTCCAGCATTCCTGCATGCATTTCACATCGCCCAACGCTCTGATCAATCTCTCCCTGTGTTGGCCATCCCGTCATGGCTCCCCCTCCCTTGCGTATTCGATAAGCCTCCTGCTGTCGATGTGGAAGAAGCCTCTAGGGCTGGCCCCTCCTTCTTATCACTTAGTTTCTCCCTCACCTTCCCACTTGGGCCCTCTTTCTGGTGTCAGGGTCGGCTGTCGCCCGGATTTCCTCTGCCCCTCTCATTCGCCCCTTTTCACTTGCCTGCCCCGTCCACTCCTCGACCTTCTTCCCACGAGAAAGGGCCGCCCATCACTTCCTTACCAACTTAAACGAGGGAAGCCACCGTTCGAGAACTTCCCCAGGATTGCTAATTTGCTTGCTATTGATGTTCTTTTGGCCTGTTTTATCGAACCTTCCTGTATTGGCGATGTACTTATATGTATTATCCTACTACCAGTGGCAGGCTAGCTCCAACAGGCCTCCCTGGAAAGATTAACCTCCATTATGAAGCCAAAGCCCTCCCTCCAGGTCCATCTGCCTTGGTCCAGGCCAGGAGGTAGAGAGGAACTGCTGGACCTCATCCCCTTCCCACCACCTTTCCCTTCTCCTTTTGTGTTGTCTTTTTAGATTGTCAAGCCTGAGGGCAGGGAAAACCGTCTAATTAAAAAGATTGATGTACACGCTTTGTAAATTTGCAGTGCTTTATAAATAAAGGTTAGTAATAATAACAACAACAACAACAACAAAGGTATTGATGGGGATTCCTGTTTAGCATCAGGACCACTGTTAGCAGCCCCTGCATACCCTGCACTGTATTTTGGGGTTCTCTCTATTTTCATATCTCATATCTGGAGTAGCATGTTTTTGACTGGTGACCTTTCAGGACACTACGTAAGGTTCGCAGGAGAAAGAAATGTACCTGGGGCATGTGTCACTCCTTTAGATCTAATATTTATATGATACCGTGCTACCTCGGGTTCGAAATTATTTGTTCCGCCGTTCCGTTCGTAACCCGTAATTTCGCAACCCCAAAAGGCTTTCCGTTAGCGCTGGAAAGCCGCTAGCCGCGCTTTGCGTTTGAATTTCGCGCCGAAATAAATTTCGTAACCCGAAAAAAAATATCGTAACCCGGAACAGTTTTTTCCAATCTAACTTTTTCGTTATCCCGGAATTTCGTAACGCGATCATTTCGTATCCCGGGGTACCAACTGTACTGGCAATTTTATTACTAGGATGCAAATAAGTGGAAGAAACTCAGAAATTCCGTCTAAGAAGAATAGATAGAAAAATGTTAGAACTAGCAAAATGGATAAATTATCCACTTTACTATAGAAAAAAAAATCACCTATAAAATTCTGAAAGATTGGAAACCATTTATTTCAATTCCTTACAAAGAAAGGGAAAACCCCTACAAGTAGCTCTTTAGTTTGGAAGTATGAGAAGCTGTCCCCTGTAAATATATGAAGGGGTGAATGATAATAATAATAATATAATAATAATAATATAATAATAATAATAATATGTTTTTTGGTATACCGCTTTTCCTATGATCAAAGCGGTTTACGGGCATAGATATGCATATACACACAAAGCAAGTAACAAAAAACAAAAAAACAAAAAAAAAAACCCTCTGCTTCTCTCCCTCAAGATGGTGGTCGGGGGGGAGGGTCTTCTTCTTGGCAGGCAGAGGCCTGTTGTTTCTTGCCTGCTTCTCTCCCCTCAAGATGGTGGTCGGGGGAGGGCTCTTCTTCTTGGCAGGCAGAGCCTGTTGTTTCTTGCCTGCTTCCTCCCCCCAAGATGGTGGTGGGGGAGGGCTTCTTCTTCTTGGCCGGCAGAGGCTGTTGCTTTCTGCTGCTCCTCTCTCCCTCAAGATGGTGGTGGGGGAGGGCTCTTTTCTTGGCCGGCAGAGGCCTGTTGTTTCTTGCCTGCTTCTCTCCCCTCAAGTGGTGGTTGGGGGGAGGGCTCTTCTTCTTGGCAGCAGAGGCTGTTGTTTCTTGCCTGCTTCTCTCCCGTCAAGATGGTGGTCGGGGAGGGCTCTTCAACTTGTCAGGCAGAGGGCATGTTGTTTCTTGCCTGCTTCTCTCCCCTCAAGATGGTGGTCGGGGGAGGGCTCTTCTTCTTGGCAGGCAGAGGCCTGTTGTTTCTTGCCTGCTTCTCCCCCTCAACGATGGGGTCGGGGGGAGGGCTCTATTCTTTTGGCAGGCAGAGGCCTGTTGTATCTTCCTGCTCTCTCTCCCTCAAGATGGAGGTCGGGGGGGGAGGGCTCTTCTCTTGGCAGCAGAGGCCTGTTGTTCTTGCCTGCTTCTCTCCCCTCAAGATGGAGGTCGGGGGAGGGCTCTTCTTCTTGGCAGGCAGAGGCCTGTTGTTTCTTGCCTGCTTCTCTTCCCTCAAGATGGCGGTCGGGGGAGGGCTCTTCTTCTTGGCAGCAGAGGCCTGTTGTTTTTGCCTGCTTCCTCCCCTCAAGTGGTGGTCGGGGGGGAGGCTCTTCAAATGGCAGGCAGAGGCCTGTTGTTTCTTGCCTGCTTCTCTCCCCTCAAGATGGATAGGTCGGGGGAGGGCTCTTCTTCTTGGCAGGCAGAGGCCTGTGTTTCTTGCCTGCTTCTCTCCCCTCAAGATGGTGGTCGGGGGAGGGTCTTCTTCTGGCAGGCGAGGACTGTTGTTTCTTGCCTGGCTCCCACTCCCTCAAGTGGTGGTCGGGGGGAGGGCTCTTCTTCTTGGCAGGCAGAGGCCTGTTGTTTCTTGCCTGCTTCTCTCCTCAAGATGGTGGTCGGGGGAGGGCCCTTCAACTTGGCAGGCAGGGGCCTGTTGTTTCTTGCCTGCTTTCTCCCCTCAAGATGGTGTCGGGGGAGGGCTCTTCTTCTTCCGGCAGGCCTGGTGTTGTTTTCTTTGCCTGCTCTCACTCCCCTCAAGATGGTGGCGTGGGGGAGGGGTCTTCTCTTGGCAGGCAGAGGCCTGTTGTTTCTTGCCTGCTTCCTCTCCCTCAGATGGTGGTCGGGGGAGGCTCTTCAACTTGGCAGGCAGAGGCTGTGTTTCTTGCCTGCTTCTCTCCCCTCAGATGGTGGTCGGGGGGGGGGCTCTTCCTTCTTTGGGCAGGCAGAGGCCTGTTGTTCTGCCTGCTTCTCTCCCCTCAAGATGGTGGTCGGGGGGAGGGCTCTTCTCTTGACAGGGCAGAGGCCTGTTCGTTTCTTGCCTGCTTCTCCCCCTCAAGATGGTGGTCGGGGGAGGGCTCTTCTCCTTGGCAGGCAGCAGGCCTGTTGTATCTTGCCTGCTTCTCTCCCCCAAGATGGTGGTCGGGGGGAGGGCTCTTCTTCTTGGCAGGCAGAGGCCTGTTGTTCTTGCCTCTTCTCCCCTCAAGACTGGGGTCGGGGGGAGGGCTCTTCTCTGGCAGGCAGAGGCCTGTTGTATCTGCCTGCTTCTCTCCCCTCACGATGGAGGTCGGGGGGAGGGCTCTTCTTCTTGCAGCAGGGCCTGTTGGTCTTGCCTGCTTCTCTCCCTCAGAGGGGATCGGGGGGCGGGCTTCTTCTCGGCAGGGCAGAGGCCTGTTGTTTCTTGCTGCTTCTCTCCCCTCACGATGGTGCGGGGGGAGGGCTCTTCAACTTGGCAGGCAGGAGGCCTGTTGTTCTTGCCTGCTTCTCTCCCTCGAGATGGAGGTCGGGGGGGGGCTCTTTCTTGGCAGGCAGAGGCCTGTGTATCTTGCCTGCTTCTCTCCCCTCAAGATGGAGGGGTTCGGGGGGAGCGCTCTTCTTCTGACAGGCAGAGGCCTGTGTTTCTTGCCGCTTCTCCCCCTCCAGATGGACGGTGGGGGGGGTTTTCTTCTTTGGGCAAGCAGAGGCGTTGTTTCTTGCCTGCTTCTCCCCTCAGATGGAGGTCGGGGGCGGGCTCTTCTTCTGGCCGGCAGAGGCCTGTGTTTTTGCCTGCTTCTCTCCCCTCACCGATGGTGGTCGGGGGGGGGGCGGCTCTTCTTCTTGACAGGCAGAGGGGCTGTTGTTTCTTGCCTGCTTTCTCCCCTCAAGATGGTGGTTGGGGAGGGCTCTTCTTCTTGGCAGCAGGGCCCCTGTTGTTTCTTGCCTGCTCTCTCCCCCTCAAGATGGTGGTCGGGGAGGGGCTCTTCTTCTTGGCAGCAGAGGGCCTGTTGTTTCTTGCCTGCTTCTTCCCCTCAAGATGGTGGTCGGGGGGGGCTTTCAACTTGGCGGCAGAGCCTGTTGTTTCTTGCCTGCCTTCTCTCCCCTCAAGATGGTGGTCGGGGGGAGGGCTCTTCTTCTTGGCAGGCCAGCGCCTGTTGTTTTTGCCTGCTTCTCTCCCTCACGAGGAGGTCGGGGAGGGCCTTCTTCTTGGCCGGGCAGCGGCCTGTTGTTCTTGCCTGCTTCTCTCCCCTCCAGAGGGTCGGGGGGAGCGGGCTCTTCTTTGGCAGGCGAGGCCTGTTGTATCTTGCCTGCTTCTCCCCCTCAGATGAGGTCAGGGAGGCTCTTCACTTGGCAGGCAGGAGGCCTGTGTTCTTTGCCTGCTCTCTCCCTCAGCTGGAGGTTGGGGGGGGGCGGAGAAGTGATGTGACTATAATGAGAAGAATATGCATTGCCTTAGTTGTGGAGATGTTCCTAATTAGTGCATAGTGCACAGGGACAAAAAGATTTCTACAACAATTATGCAAAGAAATTGAAGCTGTGACAACAAAAAAGGAGCAAGAAAAGGACCTTATTTCCAAGATTCAGGGATTCCAGCGAATTTAAACCCTAGGTAGGGGATGCCCTCTAACAGAGGAATCACCTAAATTACACACTAGGGTGAAACAAAACCATGCAACAATACCGAGCATACATCCTTTTTTTGTGCATGTTGGAAGAGTTTATCCTGATGTTTCACCAGCATCTGTGGCTGGCATCTTCAGAAAATGCTGGCAGCAAGTGAGTGGGTATATACACTGTGGACCCTTGGTTGAGAGGACTTATTTAATATCATCTATGTGTTGTCTGTCGCTGTTACAAGGCTTCAGGGTGTCATTTAATTCGTGTTCATTGTCCTACTGGGAAATCTCCCTGTGCTGGGTGGTTTCATTTGAACTTGTGGGTTTG
>NC_056524.1:250003143-250004410 GCF_019175285.1 Sceloporus undulatus
TTAGCCTTGGCCAGTAAAAGGTCATTTGAGATCTTAGTGAGAGCTGTCTCTGTGAAATGCCTTGGGTGGAAACCAGACTGAAAGGGATCGAGGATGGAGTTGGCTTCAAGAAACTCAAGACAGCGAGAATAAACAACCTGTTCCAAAGCCTTAGAAAGAAAGGGAAGAAGAGAAATCGGATGATAGCTAGACAAAGAGGAGGGGTCAAGAGAAAGTTTTTTCAGAGTAGGGGAAATGAGAGTATGTTTGAAGTCCGAGGGGATGGAGCCTGTAGAGAGAGAGAGATTGAAGATATGGAGAAGCGAGGGCAGAAAAGAAGGAGCTATATAGATTAGAAGATGAGTAGGAATTGGGTCAAGAGAACAAGTTGCAGGTTTGGAAGAGTTCAGAAGTGTAGCAAGTTCATCCAAAGAAGCAGGAGGAAACACAGAAAATTTGTTAGGCGAGGGTGATAGAAGATTATGAGCAGAATAAGAATTGGGGGGGACTATCTCAGAGCGAATAGTGGTGATCTTTGAGATGAAATAATTAGCAAAGTAATTAGGAGAGAATGATGAAGAGACAGGAGGAGAGGGAGGTTTAAGCAAAGTGTTAAAGGTGGAGAACAAACGCTGTGGGTGCTTCTCATTGGCTGAGATCAATGATTTGTAATAATTTTGTTTTGCCATAGAGAGGGCACATGGGAAGGACAAAAGAACAAATTTGTAATGAATAAAATCAGCCCACTGTTTGGACTTTCTCCAAAGACGTTCGGCCGCTCTAGAGCAGGACCGGAGAAACTTAACAATGGGAGTAAGCCAGGGTTGAGGCCTAGTCTTAGAGGAAGAAGTGTGTACAGAGACAGGGGCAAAGCGGTCAAGAGTTGAGGAAAGAGTGGAGTTAAATAAAGACATTGCTGAATCAGCAGAATCCCCAAGATTTAGGGAAGAGAGAGATGAATCCAGGGGCTGACCAAGATGGTTAATCAACAGATTGAAGATCACAAAAATGGCGTTGAACAGTAGTAGGAGGAGGAGGAATATAGGTTAGAGCGAAGGAGATTAAATGATGATTATATAGTGGAAAGTCAAGTGCCAGGTAGTCAGAAATGGCGCAGTTTGCAGCAAGAACTAGGTCAAGACAGTGACCGAGAGAATGAGTTGAAGAGTTGGAGTGTGGCTGGAGACCAAAAAAAGCCAGGAGAGAGTTAAAGTTCTACCCCAGAAAGGAACCATGATATTCTACCTAGCTAAGATCTTGAAACAACATGCTGGCTATGGGATTATAC
>NC_056524.1:250004435-250071269 GCF_019175285.1 Sceloporus undulatus
ATATACTAGAAAAAAAACGGGAATGGGGAAATAACACTTCTGAAACTCTGTTTGCTCCAACAGGTAGTAATGCCAGCCTATGTGGTATTCTCAGCAACTGTTTCCAAAAATGAGGACTTTGATATGAAAACCCGGCAGCCCCATCTCAAACATGCAAAGGGTCTTTAGATGAGAAGGTACAGCTGGCCGGACTGAAGCCCTGGCTGTGGCAGTGAAATGAGTGGGATTTGGATCTGTTTTTGAGTTGTCTTTCCAAGAAGCTTCAGTGTAGTGCCTCATTCCGGAAGGGGGGGGGGGGTGGAGGAGAAATGTTGCTACTATATGCTAATCTGAGCCTTTTCTGGTGAACAATGAATTGTCACTGCCACCCGATCCCCTGGCTGTTGGTACGAATCCTATCTGCCACTGACATCAATAAAACACACCTACTTGTGTCCTTTCCATCTGCTTTGATGCCTGAGCCTACCACTTGCTTTATTTTATTAATTACATATTCTATAAATACACAAAATAGGACAGAGGACAATGAGCACCCTTGATGGGTCGTATGACTAATCTGAGCTATTTGCTCAAAGTCATTTAGTGTACTTATACCCTTCTTGATTTTATATTATGGAGAATATGATTACTGTGACAAGGAAGGACTACACCTGTGGGTCTACTTTGAAGCTATGTTCAATTACAATGTTTAGGACTGGATGAAAAATTGTTAATGACCTTCAGTAGCTGGTGATGTTTTTGGAATGTTCTTCATGGAGAAAGCCAAAAATTTGTGAAGGTGATGACCCATGTAACAGAAAAGAAGAGGTAGGTGTCCTTGTGCCTCCTTGTTTCAGAGATTACAAGATGGAAGATTTGGAACAGTGAATGTAGGATGACGTTTAGTTGAGTCCTCCCACAGAGAGAAAGAACATGAGAGAGTTATGAGATAATGTATGTTTTCTGGCAGAGTACATGTCTCGGTCAGGATCCTTCCTCTGGGTATCCCTTCCTGCCCTTTGTGCAGCAGGGAGTGGGGATCTCAGTACCATCCAGCTGTGATTTTGCAGTTAGAATAAGAAAAGAAGTGATGCTCACCCAGACCTCCAACTTTGTTCTTTTTTCTGAGGTACAAAAATGTAGCCAGAATGTGTCCAGGATCCAGGTTTCTCTCACTCCCATATATCTTGAAGGGATGGGCCTGGAAGACCTCAGCTTGTGTTGCACCTGTGGGTCATTTTTCAAGGCAGCCTGGATGTCTCCTTCTACAATGCCCTTAAAAATACATGTCCCAGCATAACAGGAGTTTATACCAGTATATGTCACCAATAAGATCCTGACAGATTTTTTTTTTTTAAAAAAATTCAGGATTGTAAGTTTAAATATATCATGAAAACTGACAGATAAAGAGGTCTTGAATAGTCCATATTTTATTATTTTATTAATATATTTATCATGTTAACATTCCATCTTTCTTCCAATGAGTTCAAGTCAATGTGAAGTCGAAGGCTTTCATGGCCGGCATCCATAGATTTTTGTGGGTTTTTCGGGCTATGTGGCCATGTTCTAGAAGAGTTTATTCCTGATGTTTCTCCAGCATCTGTGGCTGGCATCTTCAGAGAATTCCAGCCACAGATGCTGGCGAAACATTAGGAATAAACTCTTAGAACATGGCTGCATAGCCCAAAAAATCCACAAATAACTAAGTTCACGTCAACTGTCCAGTTTTATTTTCACAACAACCCTTTGAGATAGATCAGGATGAGACATACAGAAGATCTATACCACATAGTAAGAGCAGTTTGATATGACTTTTTCTGCCATGAAGTCTAGGGATGCCAAGTCCGGTGAGGTACTTAGAATTGTCTATAACACAGAATTTTAAAGGGAGACTTATGTTTATTGGCCCAAAATAATCCAGAAAATCTCATGGCTGGATGAGGAACTGAACCTGGGTCTCACCAGTAGTGGACCAACACACTAACCCTTACATCCAAATTATTTTGGTTTTGGATGTATAAGTGTAGAAAGCCCTACAAGAGGGAGTATGTTTGGATTTTCTACATCTAAAGCTTATGTCATATCTGGATGAAGTTCCAATGAAGAAATTACTTATTAATGGAACTTGGACTGAGGACATCCTGCTATACAGTAACAGCTGTAAAGTCAAGATTACGTTAAAGAGTTTGAAAAATCTTGCATTCCTTATAATTACCTTCCTGGGGACGTGCGTGTTATCCCAAATTAGTGTTAGCTTGGAATTATGTAAAGCCAAAAAAGAAAAGTTGTGCTATATCAATATAGACAAGCTGAAATGAAGTTGTAATTAGGCACTAGCCTTCAAATACTTTATATACCCTCTGTACTGTTATTCATTGCTTTGAGGGTTTGTCTTCCTTGCACTGCAAACTCATTCATGTAGAAAATCCTTTCAGGGCATGAATATATGCAGTATAATTCACCATTCTAATTTTACCAAACATATGTAAAACCTTGTGTCTATGTTTTCAATGTACTTTATTTTTTTATTAAATTCACTTGACCCTGACAAAGGCCTGGAAAATGACTGATATGAATATAAAAACAGGTTTTTGCCATGCGCACATGAAAATGTCTACAATTTAAAAGTACTCATTGATTACTTCAATTTTCTTATTGTCTGAGATGAATTCTTGTAGATTTTCTGTTATCTGTGTGTTTTTTTAATATTTAGCATTAATGCATTCTTGGTGCTTTCCTCTTTGACCTTCTTTAGTAATTGTTACAGGTCTATGTTTGGTTTTGTTAGTAGAGTTATGTCATCTATGTGTCTTAGGTTGTTAATGTTTCTTCCTCCTATCTTCACTCTTCCTGCTTCTGAGTCTACCCCTGCTCTACATATGATATTTTCTGCTTACAGGTTGAATAGAGTGAAAGTATGAAGTCTTGCCTGACCCCTGAATAAGTATTGAATTGCTGATGGGCTTCAAAAATTGTAGTTTTCAAAGACTTTGGGGCTCTACAAACTGCAGCCTGCAGCTGCTCCCATTTGCGCCAGATCGAGTCTATGGCAACCTCAAGCCATAGCCCGGATCCATCTTTTCGAGGGAGCTGCAAAAAGTGACTCGTTTTTGTATCCTTGAAAGGGCAGCAGCACAGCTATATGGCACCCTTTGGGCACTGCATTACCTGGACACAGAGTCATGACACCACATTGATGTGCACAGTATAAGGGCACCCGGGGGAGGGGGGGTGAAGTCAGGCATGTGCCATCTGGAAGCTGCGCCCCAACTCTGCTCCCAGGCTTTCAGGCTAGTCTACAAAGGAATAAAATTGTTAAAATTATTTGTTGCTTCCTTTGAGCAACCTGGAGTTGAATATAGACCACAAATTGAAAAACCATTCATTTCCAAGAAATTTTCTAAGAAATAATGAACACATCTGAAAAATTCATAAATACAACTATACATTTCTAAAATGTGCACAAACATCTTGTAGGCACTGGATGAATGTGCATGAATGTGTATGAAAATTCATATATGTAAAGATGCATGTGAAATGTACATTTTAATAAAAGTACAGAATTATGCATGCAAAGGTATATGTGAAGGAAGGGAAGAAACTCATATGGAACCAGCACAGTACAGCTTTAATGATGCAAATGCAGCATGCCTGCCTCAACTGTGATCTGGCTGTCTGCAGATTTGAGCATCCACAGATGGCAAGCCCCATTGAGTTTAACGGCCACACATGTACATGGTTCTAATAGAGAGATTGCACGTGCCACCATTGAAAACCATGGGACTTGAGGTCCCACATTTTTTCTATCTGTGGTGTGTTTGTGTGTGTGTGTGTCCTGAACAGAACCCATGCAGATAAGAAGGACCCACTGTATGAGAATCAAGTATGATAGATTTGGTCATTCCTAACTATAATTCTTGTCTGTCTGTCTATTTCATTTGTATACCGCCTTTCTTCCAGAAGGAGCCCAAATCTAAGTGATATTCTTAGAATAGTAATATATCTCTATCACTTTGTGTGTAGTGTGTGAGACAGCACATAAAAAAATGTATCTGTGCACATGGAAGTGCTAAATTATGGTTTTTCTGCTTATAATGTTAAATTTCTAAATTATTCCCATATCTTCCGTTGCATGCACATCTTAATTATTTTTACAGTGCTCTCTTATTTCATATATATAGGGACAAAATTATACAGCCCAGTGCTTTTCAAACAAACAAAAAGACTCGCCAGCTGGTATTCAATATTTACCCCATCAAGAGTGTTGAAGCATTTCCTTGGGACAATGTTTCTGTCATCATTCTGGAACAAGCACTGGTAGATAACAGCCAGCATTATCTGGAAGGTCATGAACAGATGAAATAAAAGATTGAGGCTGTCAGTAGTATAGATTATATTCCAGAAAAGAACACAGTTGTAGAAAATATTATATTGATTTAAGGACATTATTGTCAAAGTCTTGTAGGTGAGATGAGATCTATTTACATGCTAATGATGGCATGCTGGCTTCTGTATGCAGGAGTGAGTAAATCATTACTCCTAGAGATCTTTTCATCCGGTAAAGCAGATAGTTATCATTCTGCAGCATTGTTCCATTATTTTTATCTATGAAATAACACTAGTTTCAAGTACTAGAATCAAGGGCAGAAATGACATATTTGTCCAGCCTTCCTCTCCATAACTGAGTAGAAAGAACTTCCTATTAATAGTTCCTGTCCATTCAGTGTTAGCAACAGGTCTTAAGTTACTTGTGAGTAACTAAGGTACTATTTATTTTAATAACAGCAACTGTTTTAGATAGAAACGCTTAGTCCACAAAGCATCATTCAGTGAGTTGCTCTTGAAGTTATGGCTGCAGTAATGATTCTCCATGTTTTGGCCACATAATATTCAACAGTAGCTTGAACACTGTCCTGGAGGGTAGATGGGTCTCCACTTCCTTGCTTCACCACAGACCCCTCAGGTATGATCTAAATAATGTCAAGCTCGTCTGTGAGCGAAGACCTGGTTTGATTCTCCCAGATGAAGCTACTGCTGTTGTGGGAAAAGGTGGGCCCCTTTTTAGATACTTTTAAAACTACCCCTCCAATACTTCTGTAATTATTTGGATCTTTCTGGTCAGTTAATCTAATCTCTCTGTGTTTGTCATGTTTGTGTGCTTAGCTTTATAAAGGGGAAAAGGCATTGGTTCTCTGCAGAGGGATTTTGGACAGTATGCAGAAAACAGAATGAAAATAACACTTGGGCTGAGAACCTGTTTCACTGAGTTACAGAGTAGATGTTCTTCATGTGGATCTATGATTTATTCCTCCTCTCAGCAGCTATGTCTGCCATTTAGTTGCAGGAGTTTTCACCTTAGCCAATTGTTGACCAGTTTAGAGCAGAGGGCATCATAGAAGCACCAGGCATCCCTATAACCAGATAGAGAACAATAAGGTCTCTGCAGATGATATCACTGTTTTGAAGCTGGCCATAGGGACATAGCAAGGTGCTTCTCTGATGCTTCCTGCTCTCCACTAGTCACTGTGAGGAGGGAACTCCTGCAGCTAAAAGAGGGGTTGAGGTGACTTTGGACATTGTACAAGGTTAGTAAAGAATTTTCACCTCCACAATAACAAAAAAAGTTACTTACATGGTATAAGTGGGATTTATGGTATTGTAAGCCACTGACAGCGTGACAGTTTTATAATTTTGATCTCCTGCTAGAGGAGAAAGGTTGTGAAGTTGTAAGTAAATCCTCAACAGACTGCTTCATCCTGCTACGATGGCCTTTCTCAAACAAAATCTTTCCCCTAGGAGCACACATGGTGGCTGACAGGTATAAACTGACCTGATGTAGTAGCTCCAAATGATCCATTATTTAGCAGTTTGGACTAAAAATAGATTGAGAATAAGATTTGGGTGCTCATTGAGGAAAACTGATCCAGAAAAATTCAGAGAGGAAAAAAAATTAGGTCAAATAGATGTGGAATGTGGAAGGATGTAGAAATATTAATTAGTGAAGACTGAGCCTCACCATGGAGGGGGGATTGGCTGCAACAGAGTCTTTGAATGGAAAACTTAACACCATGTGAAAACTGAACCTTTTCAGAAAATTGGGGCAAAAATGCAAACTAAAGCTAAAATACTCCAGAGCAACAAAACATAAAATAAGAAGACAACAGTTGAGTTTATTGAACAGCTGGCACAAAACTGCAACAGAGATGGTGTTCAGTAAACTCCCATGCCTGCTGGGTATTGATTAGCCATGTGGAGGTGGAAGGGAGCACCACTAGGGTTTTCAATATGATGTTGGGAAGCTGGGAACACTAGGAGGGTATAGTTGCATAGATTTTTGTCCTCAGCATGAGGTAGGATTTTGGGCTGAGTTCTTAAACAAGGCTGGATGGCCATCTGTAAGGGATGGTTGATTTGAGATTTCCTGCAGGCAGGGGTGGGACTGGATGGCTCTGCGGTCTCTTCCAACTCTATGATTCTAGGTTCTATGATTCTACCAACATCACAGGGAGATCTGGTGGCAGTGACAATTACATTGTCACCAGAAAAGGGCTCCAGATTAGCAATATAAGTATCAACATTTCTCCTCCACCCCACCCCCCCCCCTTCGCGAATGAGTGCACTACACTTGAGGAGCTTCTTGGGAAAGACAACATCAAAAAATCAGATCCAACATCTCACTTTCACTGCCACAGCCAGGGCTTCAGTCCTGCAGCTAACTGTAGCCTTCTTCATCTAAAGAACCTGCTTTGCAGTTTCTTGAGATGTGGGCTGCCTGGTTTTCAGTATCAAAGTCCTCATTTTTTGGGAAACAGTTGCTGAGAATACCATCATAGGCTGGCATTACTACCTGGTTGGAAGCAAACAGAGTTCAGAAATTGTTGTTCCCCCTTCTTTCTAGTATAATCCCTAGCCAGCATGTTGTTTCAATCAAGATCTTAGCTAGTATATTCATGGTTCCTTTCTGGGTAGAACTTAACTCCTCTCCTGGCTTCTTTTGGTCTCCAGCCACACCAACTCTTCACCTCATTCTCTCGGTCCCTGTCTCTTGACCTAGTTCTGCTGCAAACTGCGCCATTCTGACTACTGTACCGGGCACTTGACTTCCACTATGTAATCATCATTTAATCTCCTTCGCTCTAACCTATATGTCCCCTCCTCCTCATACTGTCAACGCCATTTTTGTGACTTCAATCTGTTGTGACTAACCACTTGGTCAGCCCTTGGATGCATCTCTCTCTTCCCTAAATCGTGGGGGATTCTGCTGATTCAGCAATGTCTTTATTTAACCCACTCTTTCCTCGACCTTGACCGCTTTGCCCCGGTCTCTGTACGCACTTCTTCCTCTAAGAGAGGCCTCAACCCGGGCTTACCCCATTGTTAAGTTTCTCTGGTCTGCTCTAGAGCGGCTGAACGTCTTTGGAGAAAGTCCAAACAGTGGGCTGATTTATTCATACAAATTGTTCTTTCTTCCTTCTCACCTGCCCTCTCTATGGCAAAAACAAAATTATTACAAATCAGGATCTCAGCCAATGAGAAGCACCCACAGCGTTTGTTTCCCACCTTTAACACTTTGCTTAAACCTCCCCTCCCCTTGTCCTCTCATCATTCTCTCCTAATTACTTTTGCTAATTTGTCATCTCAAAGATCACCACTATTCGCTCTGAGATAGTCCCCCCCCAATTTATTCTGCTCATAATCTTCTATCACCCATCGCCTAACAAATTTTCTGTGTTTCCTCCGCCTGCTCTTTGGATGAACTCGCTACACCCTGAACTCTTCCAAACCTGCAACGTGTTCTCTTGACCAATTCCACCATCTTTCTAATCTATATAGCTCCTTCTTTTCTGCCCTCGCTTTCTCCATATCTTCAATCTCTCTCTCTCTACCAGGGCTCCATCCCCTCGGACTTCAAAAAACTCTCATTTCCCCTATTCTGAAAAAAACTTTCTCTTGGACCCCTCCTCTTTGTCTATCGTCCTCCGATTTCTCTTCTTTCCCTTTCTTTCTAAGGCTTTGGAACAGGTTGTTTTATTCTCTCGCTGTCTTGAGTTTCTTGAAGCCCAACTCCAACCTCGATCCCTTTCAGCAGTCTGGTTTCCACCCAAGCATTTCACAGAGACAGCTCTCAGTAAGATCTCAAGGACCTTTATTACTGGCCAAGGCAATGGTCTTTACTCTGTTCTCACCTTTGATTTGTCTGCAGCCTTTGACAGCGTTGACACTGTCTTCTAGTTGATATACTTTCTGACCTTGGGTTCTCAGACTCTGTTCTTGACTGGTTTGTCGATCTTATTGTCTGGCAGATCTTTTGCAGTGGTGCGGCAGTCAGACTTCATCTCCTGTTCCCTTATCTGTTGGCGTTCCCCAGGCCTCTGTTCTGGGTCCCCTTCTGTTCCCTCTACACACTGTCCTTAGGTAAACCATTAGCTCTTTTGGTTTTTCCTACCATTTGAGGCCTGATGACACCAGGTTTAATCTTTCCACCCCCGACCTTTCTCCCAAGGCAGTGAACAGCAAGTTTTGTCATGTCTCACAGCTATCTCGCAGTGGATGCGCCATCGGCGTTTGAAGCTCAACATGTCCAAGACAGAGCTGCTTGTTTTCCTCCTAAGCCCACCCTTCAACTCTCCTTTCTTTTCTGTCTCTGTGGACAACATTCTATCAACCAGTCCAGCAAGCCCGCAGTCTGGTTTTATCTTTGATTCTTCTCTGTCGTGTATCCCTCAGATCCGACCACAGCCAAGGCTTGTAGATTCTTTTTGTACAATATTGCCAAAATCCGACCTTATCTCTCCACCTCTACTGCCAAGATCCTGGTCCATGCCCTAGTGGGTCTCACGACTTGAGACTGTAACGTCTCCTGGCTGGACTTCCTCTTTCTCACCTCCGTCCTTTAATTTCTGTCAAGCATTCATTGCATGCATTATCACATTCTGCCCAACGCTCTGATCACATCTCTCCTGTGTTTGGCATCCCTTCACTGGCTCCCCCTCCCTTTCCGTATTCAGTATAAGCTCCTGCTGTCGATGTTTAAAAAGCCCTCTATGGGCTGGCCCCTCCTTACTTATCAGACCTATATTTCTCCTCACCTTCCCACTTGGGCCCTCGTTCTGGTAGTCAGGGTCGGCTGTCCCAGCCCAGGATTTCCTCTGCCCCATCTCAGATTCGCCCCTTTTCATGGCTGCCCCTCACTCCTCGAACCTCTTCCCCACGAGAAAGGGCCATCACTTCTTAACCAACTTCAAAACGGAGTGGAAGACCATCCTGTTCAGAGAAGCTTTCCCCAGGCATTGCATAATTGTTGCTTGCTATTTGATGTTCTTTTGGTGCCTGTTTTATCGAACCATTCCTGTATGTGCTATGGTACTTTATATGTATAATCCACTAGAGTGGCAGGCTAGCTCCAACAGGCCTCCCTGGAAGAAGATTAACCATCCATTATGAAGCCAAGCCCTCCCTCCAGTCCATCTGCCTGGTCCAGGCCTAGGAGGTAGAGAGGAACTGGTGGACCTCATCCCCTTCCCCACCACACTTTCCCTTCTCCTTTTTGTGTCATGTCTTTTTAGATTGTAAGCCTGAGGGCAGGGAACCGTCAATTAAAAAGATTGTATGTACAGGCTTTGTAATTTTGCATGTTTATAATAAAGGTTAGTAATAATAAAACAACAACAACAACAAAGGTATTGATGGGGATTCCTGTTTAGCATCAGGACCACTGTTAGCAGCCCCTGCATACCCTGCACTGTTTTTGGGGTTCTCATTTTCATATCTCATATCTGGAGATAGCATGTTTTTGACTGGTGACCTTTCAGGAACACTAAGTAAGGTCGCAGGAGAAAAGAAATGTATCCTGAGGCATGTGTACATCCTTTAGATCTAAATATTAATGATACAGTGCTACCTCGGGTTACGAAATTATTGTTCCGCCGTTCCGTTCGTAACCCGAATAATTTCGGCAACCCGAAAAGGCTTTCCGTTAGCGCTGGAAAGCCGCTAGCCGCGCTTTGCGTTTGAATTTCGCGCCGAAATAAATTTCGTACCGAAAAAAATATCGTAACCCGAACAGTTTTTTCACTCTAACTTTTTCGTATCCCGGAAATTTCGTAACGCGATCATTTCGTATCCCGGGTGACCAATGTACTGGCAATTTTATTACTAGATGCAAATAAGTGGAAGAAACTCAGAAATTCCGTCTAAAGAAGAATAGATAGAAAATGTTAGAACTAGCAAAATGGATAAATTAATCCACATTACATAAAAAAAAATCACCTAATAAATTTCTGAAAGATGTGGAACCATTTATTTCAATTCCTTACAAAAAGGGGAAAACCCATACAAGTAGCTCTTTAGTTTGGAAGTATGAAGAAGCTGTTTACCCCTGTAAATATATGGAAGGAGTGAATGATAATAATAATAATAAATAATAATAATAATAATAATAGATAATAAATGTTTTTATTGTAGACCGCTTTTCCTATGATCAAAGCGGTTTACAGCATAGATATGCATATACAACAAAGCAAGTAACAAAAAACAAAAAAAAAAAAAAAAAACCCTCTGCTTCTCCCCCTCAAGAGGGTGGTCGGGGGGAGGTCTCTCTTCTTGGCAGGCAGAGGCCTGTTGTTTCTTGCCTGCTTCTCTCCCCTCAAGATGGTGGTCGGGGAGGGCTCTCTTCTTGGCAGGCAGAGGCCTGTGTGTTTCTTGCCTGCTTCTCCTCCCCTCAAGATGGTGGTCGGGGGAGGGCTCTCTTCTTGGCAGGCAGAGGCCTGTTGTTTCTTCTTGCTGCTCCTCTCCCCTCAAGATGGTGGTCGGGGGGAGGGCTCTTCTTCTTGGAGGCAGAGGCCTGTTGTGCTTGCCTGCGTCTCTCCCCTCAAGATGGTGGTTGGGGGAGGGCTCTTCTTCTTGGCAGCAGAGGCCTGTTGTTTTCTTGCCTGCTCTCTCCTTCAAGATGGTGGTCGGGGGGAGGCTCTTCAACTTGCAGGCAGAGGCCGGTTGTCTTTGCCTGCTTCTCTCCCCTCAAGATGGTGGTCGGGGGGAGGGCTCTTCTTCTTGGCAGGCAGAGGCCTGTTGTTTCTTGCCTGCTTCTCTCCCCCAAGATGGAGGTCGGGGGAGGGCTCTTCTTCTTGGCAGGCAGAGGCCTGTTGTATCTTGCCTGTTCTCTCCCCTCAAGATGGAGGTCGGGGGAGGGCTCTCTTCTTGGCAGGCAGAGGCCTGTTGTTTCTTGCCTGCTTCTCTCCCTCAAGATGGGGTCGGGGGAGGGCTCTTTCTCTTGGCAGGCAGAGGCCTGTTGTTTCTTGCCTGCTTTCTCCCTCAAGATGGAGGTCGGGGGGAGGGCTCTTCTTCTTGGCAGGCAGAGGCCTGTTGTTTCTTCTTGCCTGCTTCTCTCCTCCCCTCAAGATGGTGGTCGGGGGGAGGGCTCTTCAACTTGGCAGGCAGAGGCCGTTGTTTCTTGCCTGCTTCTCTCCCCTCAAGATGGAGGTCGGGGGAGGCTCTTCTTCTTGGCAGGCAGAGGCCTTTGTTGTTCTTGCCTGCTTCTCTCCCCTCAAGATGGTGGTCGGGGGAGGCTCTCTTTCTTCTGGCAGGCAGAGGCCGTTGTTTCTTGCCTGCTCCACCCCCTCAAGATGTGGTCGGGGGAGGCTCTTCTTTCTTGGCAGGCAAGGCCTGTTGTTTCTTGCCTGCTTCTCTCCCCTCCAAGATGGGGGTCGGGGGAGGGCCTTCAACTTGGCAGGCAGAGGCCTGTTGTTTTCTTGCCTGCTTCTCTCCCCTCAAGATGGTGGTCGGGGGAGGGCTCTTCTTCTTGGCAGGCAGAGGCCTGTTTGTTCTTGCCTGCTCCACTCCCCAAGATGGTGGTCGGGGGGAGGGCTTCTCTTGGCAGGCAGAGGCCTGTTGTTCTTGCCGGCTTCTCTCCCTCAAGATGGTGGTCGGGGGAGGGCTCTTCAACTTGGCAGGCAGAGGCCTGTTGTTTTCTTGCCTGCTTCTCTCCCCTCAAGATGGTGGTCGGGGGGAGGGCTCTTCTTCTTTGGCAGGCAGAGGCCTGTTGTTTCTTGCCTGCTTCTCTCCCCTCAAGATGGTGGTCGGGGGGAGGGCTCTTCTTCTTGACAGGCAGAGGCCTGTTTCTTTCTTGCTGCTTCTTCCCCTCAAGATGGTGGTCGGGGGAGGGCTCTTCTCTCTTGGCAGGCAGAGGCCTGTTGTATCTTGCCTGCTTCCTCCCCCAATGGTGTGGTTCGGGGGGAGGGCCTTCTTCTTGGCAGGCAGAGGCCTGTTGTTTCTTGCCTGCTTCTCTCCCCTCAAGATGGGAGGGCGGGGGAGGGCTCTTCTTCTTGGCAGGCAGAGGCCTGTTGTTATGCCTGCTTCTCTCCCCTCAAGATGGAGGTCGGGGGAGGGCTCTCTTCTTGGCAGGCAGAGGCTGTTGTTTTTGCCTGCTTTCTCCCCCAAGATGGAGATCGGGGGAGGGCTCTTCTTTCTTCGGCAGGCAGAGGCCTGTTGTTTCTTGCCTGCTTCTCTCCCCTCAATAGGTGGTCGGGGGGAGGGCTCTTCAACTTGGCAGGCAGAGGCCCTGTTGTTTTCTTGCCTGCTTCTCTCCCCTCAAGATGGAGGTCGGGGGGAGGGCTCCTTCTTGGCAGGCAGAGGCCTGTTGTATCTTGCCTGCTTCTCTCCCTCAAGATGGAGGTCGGGGGGAGGGCGCTTCTTCTGACAGGCAGAGGCCTGTTGTTTTTGCCTGCTTCTCTCCCTCAGATGGGAGGTCGGGGGAGGGTTCTTCTTCTTGCAAGCAGAGGCCTGTTGTTTCTTGCCTGCTTCTCTCCCCTCAAGATGGAGGTCGGGGGGAGGGCTCTTCTTCTTGGCAGGCAGAGGCCTGGTGTTCTTGCCTGTCTCTCCCCTCAAGATGGTGGTCGGGGGGAGGGCTCTTCTTCTTGACAGGCAGAGGCCTGTTGTTTCTTGCGTGCTTCTCCCCCAAGGATGGTGGTTGGGGGAGGGCTCTTCTTCTTGGCAGGCAGAGGCCTGTTGTTTCTTGCCTGCTTCTCTCCCCCTCAGATGGTGGTCGGGGAGGGCTCTTTTCTTGGCAGGCAGAGGCCTGTTTTTCTTGCCGCTTCTCTCCCCTCAAGATGGTGGTCGGGGAGGGCTCTTCAACTTGGCAGGCAGAGCCTGTTGTTTTCTTGCCTGCTCCTCCCTCAAGATGGTGTCGGGGGGAGGGCTCTTCCTTGGCAGGCGAGGCCTGTTGTTTTTGCCTGCTTCTCTCCCCTCAGAGGGAGGTCGGGGGAGGGCTCTTCTTCTTGGCAGGCAGAGAGCCTGTTGTTTCTTGCCTGCTTCTCTCCCCTCAAGATGAGGTCGGGGGGAGGGCTCTTCTTCTGGGCAGGCAGAGGCCTGTTGTATCTTGCCTGCTTCCTCCCATCAAGATGGAGGTCAGGGAAGGGCTCTCAACTTGGCAGGGCAGAGGCCTGTGGTTTCTTGCCTGCTTCTCTCCCTCAAGATGGAGGGTGGGGAGAATGTTGAGGTGACTATTAATGAAAAAGAGATATGCAATTAGCCTTAGTTGTGGGAGATGTTTCCTAATTAGTGCAATTAGTGCACAGGGACAAAAAGAATTCTACAACATTAATGCAAAGAAATTGAAGCTGATGACAAAAAAGAAGAAAGAAAAGGGACCTATTTCACAAGATTCAGGAATTCACAGAGAATTTAAACCTAGGTAGGGGATGCTCTATAATCAGAAGATAACTAAATAACAAACAGGTGAAACAAAAACAATGCAAACAAACAGATACATCATTTTTTTGTGGGCCATGTGTCTGAAGAGTTTGTTCCTGATGTTTCATCACACAGCATCTGTGGCGGGCATCTTCAGAAAATGCTGGCAAGCAATGAGTGGGGTATATACACGTGGTGACACTTGGTTGAGAGGACATTATTACATATTAATCTATGTGTTGGTCTGTAGCTGATTACAAGGCTTCAGGGTGTCAATTTAATTAGTGATTCATTGTCTATGGGAAATCTCCCTGATGCTGGGTGGTTTTCATTTGAACTTGTGGGTCTTGATTTTGTTTTTTTGTTTTTGTTGTTAGGACAGAAGCCAAACTGTTGTTACTTCAGGCTTTCTTCTTTCCTGTTGAAGTTGTCTAGGTGCTTGTGGTTTCATTAGCTTCCCTGTACATTCTGACCTGATCGGCATGGGGCATGGTCCAGAATATTAAGTGTTTTCAAATAGCATTTTATGCCTAGGGTGGTTTATAACGTGTGTTTTGCTACTGCTCTTTTTTCTGGCTGACCGTCAGCAGTGTCTCTTGTGTTACTTGATTGTGTTGAACACTATATTTATGGTCTCTATGTAGACTTGTCCACACGGCATGGTATGCAGTAAACTCCTGTGGGCATAAGAGGGTCTCTTCTGTCCTTTGCGGAGTGCAGTATTTGCTGGATTTCTTGGTCTGTTTGTAGATCATTTGGAGGTTGTGTTTCCCCCACAAGTTTCCCTATTCTGTCTGTGATCCTTGTAAAAAAACTTCCCTTGAGTGGTGTTTGTTTTAATGTGCTTCTTTTGTCCTGGGTGATGGTTGGAGTTCTGGTGTAGGTATTGTCCCTGTGGTGAAGGAACAATACATAGATCATATATGTAAATCATTTCCTGCACCAACAGTAAATATACCCCACTCTTCTCCATGTCAGCATTCTCTGAGGTTGCCAGCCACAGCTGCTGGTGAAACACCAGGAAGAAACTCTTCTAGAACACCGTCATAGCCCAAAATACCCACCCAAAACTATGGATGGCTGAGTGTGAAACTTGACTTCACAAAATCCACCACCCCTCTGTAAGGGTAATTTCTGAGGAAATGCTGATTGATCCATAAACATCTGGGCAACTCAACAGGAAAGAAGAAACAAAGTAACAAAGTTTGTCTACAGTCGTGAAAATTATTAAAATCAAGACCCAGAAAATGCAAATGAAAACCACCTAGGTTGAGGGGGTTTCCCAGGAAACATGGCGCCTTAGAAACGGCCATTTAGTACGCGCTCTGTGCATACTAGGGTTAGAAAGGGGCATGCTAGGGTTAGGAAGGGTCTTACCTTCGTCACGGACCCTGACCCTAGTACGCGTGGCACACATACTAAATGGTGGCCCCCGTCCACACGGGGGCCGCATTTTGACACCAGGAAGCACAGCGTCTGGATGTCGCATGGCGGAATTGATGCTGTGAGTGCACAACTGCGTCGGCACCACCTTCCAGGTCCAAAAAAGAAGCGCCATTCGGCACTTCTTTTAGCTGGCACCGGGAAGCCTCGCGGTTTGGTCACTGGGCTCTCAGCACAGCTAATGACGGCAGCAGCAGACCGCCCACTTTTGGGCGGTCTGTAACACGCCAATGGTCATAATTAAATAGATACCCCAAAGCTGCTCTTTCAACAACAGAAACAATACAAAGATCACATGGAAATCACTTCCCCTCAAAAACAATTATATACCCCACTCTCTTCCATGCCAGCATCTCTGAGATGCCGCCACGATGCTGACAAACATCAGGAACACTTCAGAACTGGCTTCATAGCCTGAAAAACCAAAAAAATTGTGTATTATTTGTTTACAAGTCTACTAGCAGGTGAGACAGAAAGCCTACTAAAATTCCAGGAGAAAATGAGTCAGATAAGATGACTGAGTGGATGGCTATTTCTATATATCCATATCATTTTTTTTCTGTGTATTTACCATTATTTTACACCAGGAAAGATTCTAGAGCAGATCATTAAACAGAGAGTCGGTAACACTAGAAAGCAATGCCATAAACACAAAAATCAACACAATTTCAGCAGAAAGAAGTCAGCCAGACAAACCCGATCTCTTTTTTTGATAAAATTACCACCTGGTAGATGGAGGGAATGCGTGTGGACATAGTATATCTTGATTTCAGTAAGGCTTTTGACAGGGTTCCCCATGACATTTTTGCAAATAAGCTAATGAAATGTGGGCTAGACAATGTAACCGTTACATGATTAGTAATGGTTGACCGGCCAACCCAAAGGGTGCTCAACAATGTCTCTTTTTCATCCTGGAGAGAAGTGACCAGTGGGGTCCCACAAGGTTCTGTCCTGGGCCCAGTGCTATTCAACATCTTTATCAACGACTTAGATGACAGAATTGGGAGCATACTTATCAAATTTGCAGATGACACCAAATTAGGAGAGTAGCTAACACCCCAGAGGACAAGAAAAAATTCAAAAGACCTGAATAAACTAGAAGTTGGGCCACAGCTAACAAAATGAACTTCAACAGGGAGAAATGTAAGTACGCGGCGCTTAGGCGGAAAAATAAAATGTACAGATATAGGATGGGGGGACCCTGGCTGAACGAGACTACATGTGAAAGGGATCTGGGAGACCAAGTAGACCACAAGTTTGGAACATGAATCAACAGTGCGATGGAGCAGCTAACAAAGCCAATGCGATTTTAGGCTGCATCAGTAAAAGTATAGTATCTAGATCAACGGAAGTAATAATGACACTCTATTCTGCTTTGCTCAGGTCCCACCTGGAATATTGCGTCCAGTTCTGGGCACCACAATTTAAAAAGTATGTTGAAAAACTGGAACGTGTCCAAAGGAGGGCGATTAAAATGGTGAAAGGTCTGGAAACCATGTCCTATGAGGAATGTCTTTAGGAGCTGGAGATGTTTAGCCTGGAGAAGGTTAAGAGGTGATATGATAGCCCTGTTTAAATATTTGAAGGGATGTCATGTTGAGGAGGGAGCAAGCTTGTTTTCTGCTGCTCCAGAGAACAGGACCCGGAGCAATGGATACAAGCTACAGGAAAAGAGATTCCACCTCAACATTAGAAAGAACCTCCTGACAGTAAGGGCTATTCGACAGTGGAACACACTCCCTCAGAGTGTAGTGGAGTCTCCTTCCTTGGAGGTCTTTAAGCAGAGGTTGGATGGCCATCTGTTGGGGATGCTTTGATTGAGAATTCCTGCATGGCAGGCGTTGGACTGGATGTCCCTTGCGGTCTCTTACAACTCTATGATTCTATGATTTTTTCCATATTTTACTGGATTCACTACATCTGAAAATAAATAACAAATGTCAAGTGAAGATTGGTACAACTAAGGGTACTACTAAGGCTAAACAGACCAGCACTAAATGCACACATCAGGCTGTAGTGGGGGTGTGGCAACTGCATGCCAACCACCCCATCTCCTCTGCGATGCCAGCATCATGCCGTACACTCAACCACATGATGGACAGCATCATGCCATTTCTTTGGTGCAGCATTTAGATGTGCTACACCAAAGAATTGGCAAAAAGTTGGTTCCACTCAGCAAGGTCAGCTTTTTGCTGTTCTAAAACAGAGTGGCATTTTTGCTGGTTCTTTTTAGAGCAGCAAACTGCCGGATCAGGGTTGCGGCATGTGGTTGCTGCTGCCCTGATCTGGCACTGAAAAGGGCACCAAGAAGCTGCTCTATCAGGGCAGTCTGTTTGTCCCTAAGTAGAGCATTTTAAGTGCAATTGAAGACAAGTTCACACAGGCATGTTGTAATGACTGGGCCCTCCAGTCATTTGGGGACTTCTTCTGAACCACAAAGGGTTAATCTGGGGGGAGGTACATGCTAATGAGAGCTGACATCACATGCTGATGAGCAGCTACATCATAGCTGACGTAAGGCTCGCCTGGCCAATCAGCAGTGCCAGAGCGGCCTTTTCAAGAAGGTTCCATGAGAGGACTTTAAATATCCTGTAGGACCATGCTTCCTTGGTTCTCCATCTTTGTGTTTGTTTGGGGGAACCAGCTGTGTGCTTGCACGGAGGCAGACAAAAGTGATGCAAGTGGAGCTAGGCCATGAGGGCCAGCTCCTTGCATCCGAGAACTCAACAAGAACTGCAAATCCTATCACTGTGTGAGTAGCTAGGAAATGTATCAGCTAGTGCGTTTAGGTTTTGTTATGTTTATCTAATAGCTTGCCTGAAATGAATACTTGGTAACTATGCTTTCTGTACCTGCAAGGCAAGGAGGCTTTGCATGAATGATATCTTCCTATCCTATTCTATTTCTTTAAAATAAATATCTTTCTTTAAAAGTATCTGCTGTCTCTCTCTGCTCCTGTACACGCGTCTTAGCTCGGTTACTGGTTGCTTTAAGTTAACAAGGAAATGGAAACTAGATCTTTCCCTAGCAAGTCCCAGTGTGTGCTTAGGGAAACGTAGGGTTTTTTTTTTAAGATTCACTGGGTGGTGGCAGCTAAAGAATATAGGACCTCAAGGGGTCTCATTCAGCTCAGCAGGGAGTGGGGAATGGAGACCTAGGAGATCCTAGAAGGGAAAGTTTAAGGGACTCCCTGGGAGTAAGAGCCAAGCACAGGGCTGATTACCCCCAGGGATCACCACATGGTGGCAGCGGTGGTTGATGCGAACTTTGGTAGCACTGCCTGTGGGTAGGAGTGTTTTCCGATTTGGGAGCTAGGTACTTTGAAGGAAGTGTTGGATTCTTGGATTATGTTTATATGTCTGTGGTGTCAAGTGATTATTTACACGTTTGAATCAATGCTGAATGTTCATGCTATTCAATGTAGACTAACAAGGACTTTTTTAGTGGCTGGAAGATGTTAAGTAGGAAAACATCAAATGAACAACATGCACTTATTACTCAGCTTTCTAATTAATAAAGGGATTTGCTTGAACACAGAAAATCTGATAGGTTGGACAGGCATATCAGACAGGCAAAGAGGAAGACTGAAGATCTTCAAACAATTTGCAGGTTAAAAACAAATATAATGTTAAAACAGAATAAGAATAAGAATAATTGAGAAATCCAAAGCAGCAAGATATCTTGGCAGAATACCACACAGAAATATCAATAAATAAGAAAGAAGCAATATTCCTCTGTTAAGAGTCATGCCATAGAACACAAATAGGGCACATGCTGTATCAAATAGATTATAGTTCTGACCAGTGTCCCTCTAAGGCTTTGTCTTTTGCTGCATATGAGTGTTGAATATTTCCTGTAGACTTTATATTTACTGAACCACTGGGAATTATTATTTTTGGATCCACACATAGTATGCATTTAGATTTAAGCACTTGACTATGAAAGTGGCCAGTTATGCAATTTCACTTTAGTACCAGAGTGGACCTTTCTCTTCAAAAGAGTCATCTGTTTCCAGTTTTCCCTTCATGCATCTGATATACATCTTGCTACTTATTGGGAGAAAAAAAAACCCACACATTTTCTTGATGCCAGGCTTGTAATATTTGAACTTGGGGCCAGCTCAAGGCTAATTTACAAACATATACAAGGTGAACAAATCCAAATGTTTCCTTCTTACCTTTCAGCTGGTCTTGGTTAAGCCAAGCATTCAGTGGAAATCTTTAGAAAATTTCATAAGTCACTGAACTCCTGTTTTACTGGCACAGTTTTCAAAGGATGAAATAATTAAAAGATGGGAGGGGAAGGCCAAATAATGGTATTATTTATTGGGTTGCATAGATTTTGTAGACATCTTTCAGTGTGGCCCCCCCCCCCCCCCGAGTTTTGCAGAATATACTTAATTTCTTTTCCAATCTCTTTTCTTCTGCAAGGACACCGAAGGTGCCTATCAAAGGGGAGAAGTGATACTCAGTGCTAAATCTTAGATCAATATGATCTAAATTATAATACATTCTGCTCTTGCAGCACTGTGATCTGCTGGAAAGGTATGCAACTTTAAATTTATTAGATTTTTTTCATGTCCACTATGATCCCAGTGATTGGAGGACTTGAAAATAAAAGAGCACAAGCAAGCACTGATCCAAGTAGATCCTGACTCAATCACTCAAGCCTGTGTTCATGTTTCCATGCCCACATTACTATATGATTAAGCATAAACATGCAAATCTATATAGGGCATGTTGTATGTGCTATAGCTTCTGCATCATTGATTTCCATAAACTTTTATTTCATGAGAATAGTGAAATCACATTAGAGTGATGCGAAAACTTCATCTCCCTCCCCGCTCCCTCCCCCCCCCCCTTTCTCTCTCACACACAGAGGAAAGGAGGGTGGGAGCTATAAAGGAAAAAGTAAAATCAGCAGTTTTAAACATCCTAATAAAGTGGTTACTATACTCTATACTAATGGTTGCTTAATTCACTCCACAGCAGGTGATCTTGAATAAGTGACCCAATTTAATTGAATGTGTGATTATCCAAACATGTAGGGGGTTCCCCAGGTTATTCGTATAAATGGAATTGTAACAAATTTATGATTACATACATTTTTAGACCCAAATGTCTTAATTGCCCATTAGAAATGCTAAAGATATTTCCCCCCTTAAGCTGCAAAAATAGACAGACAAAATTGCATTGGTATTAAAATTGCTCGTGGGAAATACATTAATCATATCATAAGGTTAGTTTCTGATATTCTATTTAAGAAAATGTACTTGGGTTCTTTTTCATTTATACATGCTTGTCCATTACTTTGAATTGATTTCCACAATCCTGATAAGAATTTATATCTATCTTTTAGCTTTGTTATTATTAAATATTTTTAAAAGCTCCCTTCATCTTTGCAGATGCAAATGAAGGTACAAATACAGGTTCAAAAATTAGCTATACAAAGTAAGAGGAAGGGGGGAGGAGGAGAGGAAGGCTGCATTTACATTGCAGAAACCATGCAGTTGGACATTGTTTTAACTGCCATGATGCCATGCTATGGAATTCAAGGATCTGTAGTTTTGTGAGATATCTAGTCTTCTCTGTCAGTGAGTTCTGGTGCTACAAAGAATTACAAATCCTAAGAGTCCATAGGATGGAGCCATATTAGCTCAAACAGCATTAATTTTGTAGTGTGGCAGCAGCTGAAGAGGAAGAAACATAGCCAATATATATATTTTCAACAATCAAAATATCTGGCAAAAAAAAGCTGAATTTTTATTACTGCTGACTGCAGTGCAAGCACCAGTTGTTCCTCTGCAGGAAGAGTATTTAAAAATTAGGGTACCACAAGGTGTAGTCAGAGAATAGTCACATCCGAAGATCTCAAAACAAGGGCATTTTCATATGTACAGAGATGTTTCTCCATGTAAAGGCTTGGATCAAGGTATGTATCTTTTCTTTCAATTTCAGCCACACCAAGAACAGGTTGCACATCCATTTCCCAGACATGAGAACATTATATCTAGAATGTCCCCATCTTGTCAGGATTTAGCACCTTTTATTGGCAGTCATCCAGCCCATTACCATATCTATAGACCAGTTCAGTATATATAGCACCCTATTTGACTTATTGTAGATGACAAAGGAAACCCAGTGGGATGGGCAAAGCCAACAATTTCAGTTCCGCTCAATTTCTCTTTTTTCTGACTGTATATTCATGTTGACCCAATTCCATATAGATTAGCTTTACATGTGGATAAAAAATTGTATGGTTTTCTTGCACATTTTCTAGTGAATTTATTTATATTTAAAATTATATATATTATTTATATTTAAAATGAAGCAATAGAAAGTGCTGGAAGATAGGTTTCCTTGTTCAAAAGGCATATACCAATCTACTGGGGAAGAGTAGAGGACAAGTACAAGTAGCACTGGGTCTCATGATAAAACTGGACTCAAGCCAAGAGGACATTTGGTGACCCACATGCTCAAAGGTAAAAAGAAAGTCTGAATCTGCACAACACATGTAGTAAGAACATGAATATGAGGAACACAAGAAGAAGGACTTTGTGATCTTACATGTAGCTATTCCTCATCAGGCAAAAATAATCAACTACTTAGGCTGCATCTGCACTGCATAATTAATGCAATTTCACACCATTTTAACTAAGATGGTTCAATGCAATGGAATCTTGGGATTTGTAGTTGCTTGTGGCACCAGAGCTGACAGAGAAGGCTATCTCACAAAACTACAAATCCCTGAATTCCATAGCACTGAACCATGGCAGTTAAAACAGTGTCAAACTGCATTAGTTCAGCAATGCAGATGCAGCCTTAAATAAGGGAACTCATGCACATGTTAGACCTTTATAGGATTCCAGTTTTAATATCCTATATGCCTCTGTTTTATACATTTTTAACCATTTGAAGTTACTGAACTCCTACAGTTCAGGCAACTGTCAGAAGGACCCATTTGGGCTTCATCCTTACATACTTCTTTGATATAGCAATGATATCCTTCACAACGTGCACTACACTTGTCATTTGAGCATCTGTGCTCCAAATAGTAACCACATCCTTGCTTTTCAATCACTGATCCTGGTTCACAGCATGTCTGTTTCCTCAGTGACCTCTTCGTTATTCACCTATTTATTGTTCTCCAAAGTGCTCTGCAAATCCACTGAGAGGTTCAAGAACTAGATTAAAATTCAGATCTCTTGGTTGGCTGTAAATTACTAGTAAATTCAGAGGTCCCTGGTTGATCATGCATCTAAAGAAAACTCTTCTGAACTGTGTGCCAGAAAATATGTGAAATATCATATACCGAAAAAGATGCATCACAGCTTCTAGTATGAGTTCCTAATAGCTTTTTAATGCAAATTCTGATGCAAACTACTGAATACTCTAGATTCATATGGTGTACATGGGGATTTTCAGTGTATAACTATTTTTTTTAAAAAAAAATGGCTATTAGGTAATCAGAAATACATGACTTGTATATAGTAAAAGGCAAATTAGACATGAAAAATACTGGTATGGAGTAAATTAGTAATGAATCAACTGCTTGTACCAAAATATTTCTCTTATTTCCTTTATCAGCAAACACGATCTTCCACTTCTCTAAAAAGCCCAGGGTTTATTTTGTTTTTGAATACTACAAAACTCCTCTGGGATCAGATGTCATTAAAATTGAGACCATAGTTTACAAGGGTGTTTTGTTGCTTATGTACTAATGTTTGTAGCTGAAAACATCATAAAGTGTGAAACAGAGCCCTGTGTTTAAAAATGTGTAATAAACTGCTGCCTGAGAACCATAATTAATCAGTGTACTCTTGTACATTTCTATTAACAGGCTCCCATAGACTTTTATAGTGTTTAGCAATACACCCACAGTCTCAGGAACACATAACTCTTTAGGAAACACAGGTCCAAAACACACTGCAGAAATAGTCCATTTTGAGACTGATTTTACAGCCCGGGCTCAGTGCTAGGAAATCCTGGGAATTGTTTATTGTGGCACCATAGCTCTCTGACAGAGAAGTCTAAATGTCTCACAAATGCTACAGTTCCCAGAATTCCCTAGCACTGAGCCAGGGCAGTTAAAGTGATCTGAAACTGGATTATTTTTGCAGTCTGTTTTGTACTTCAGAGAAAGAGAATCCCTTTGCCACTCTAGGTAATTGGTTTTATTTATGAACTGCTCTTACCATCACAAATTTCCCTCTAATGTTCAATTGAAAGCTACCTCTTCATATCCTTAAACCTGTTCTCTCCTCTCTGTGACAGGCCTTTATATATTTAAAAAGTGCAATCATCCCACACTTCAGTCTTCTCACCAACTTGAATACACATCCAACTCCCTCAACCTCACCTCATATATTTTCTTCTCTCTATCTCTTATTATACTTGTTGCCATTCTCTGAACCTGTTCCAGTTTGTAAAAAGACTTGTCTACACTGGCAGGAAACCCTATACTCACCCTGCAGCAGCTGTGACCCAAGAAAAAGACATTCTTCAAGGATTTGCTAAGAATATAGAGAAAAAGGAACTGCCTTTCTCCCCTGCGTTCACCTAGAAAATCCAGATTAGTGGTGAGGACACAGCCATGTGGTTCAAAATACTCCACACTACATGACACATGATTGTTGTAGGACTGCCCATTTCTTTTGGGTTAATCCGATCTTGACACAATGTGTGTGGCATTATTGGAGTTGCTGTGGACTGGGAAACTGTGCAGAAGCTTCAGGGTTTTCTGATGGTGTAGGCAAGCTCCATATCCTTCTTAAAATGAGATGAGGGAGCTTATTCTATGGGCAAATAAGCCACTTTACTTCTTCCAGCTTCAGTTCTGGATCCGGGATGCCCCTGGATGTTATCATACCTAAACTTACCACTTATCTAGCTGGGATGCCACCACCTGGATGCGTCCCAGGTCAAAGCCTTGCTCAGCCGGCCATTATTTGAAGTCAAAAGCTCCCCAAATTCAAAAAACTGCTGGCTGGGCAAGACTTCAACCCAGAATGCATCCAGGTGGTGGCATTGTGGCTACATTGGTGGCGATTTAGGTATGATAATGACTAGCATTGCTTATCAAGCAAAATATACTGAGTCCTGTGACTCATTTTAGCTCTCACATCCAGGACTCCAACATCTGATGTGGTCTTTGTTGACCAGTGTGATGACCGCTCCAGTATAGAATCTGTTTTGTTCAATAATTTTGGTACCTTTAATCTGGACCATAAGAAAAAGCCGAAGGCTATCTCACTGATTCTTTGTTAGAATCAAAATTCAAAATTCAAGTCAGTAAAAATAAAACAACAACAATGACAACAACAAAATAGAGTTCCCACACTCACAAGAGCTCTCTCTTGAGACTTCTACCTTATTATTAGGAATCTAAAGTAATGTTGGAGGCAATACACAGAAGAGTTATGCAAAAGAGATGAGGGAATGCATGATATTTGGAATGAGGAGCCATATGAAGATGAACCCCAAATTCTAAGAAGTGAATCTGCAATAAAGGAAATGCAATATATATATATATATATATATATATATATATATATATATATATATCTCACTGGGAATAGATAATATCCCAATTGAATTGCTACAGTGCCTACAGACAGATGCAACTTTAGTGCTAACTGAAATATCCCAACAAAGTAGTGGCCAACTGGAAATGCTCGATATACATAGCAATCCACAAGAAAAGAGATACAAAAGTCTGTACCAACTATAAGGACAATAACACTAATCTCACATGCAAGCAAAATAATGTTCAAAATTCTGCACCATAGACTCCAACCATACATGGGGAGAGAATTTATAGAGGTACAAGCAAGATTCAGAAAAAGAAGAGGAACTAGAGACCACATTGCAAATATGAAATGGCCAGTGGAGTGCACCAAAAAAGAATCAGCGTGTGTTTATAGACTACAGCAAAACATTTGATTGTATAAATAACACAAAGCTATGGAACGCACTCAAAGACATGAGTGTGCCAGCACATCTGATAGTCCTGATGAGGAATTTGTACCAAGAGGCCATTGTCAGAACAGAATTCAGGAAAACAGAATGGTTCCCAATAGGCAAAGGGGTCAGGTAAGGCTGCATCTTATTACCTTACTTGTTTAACTTGTATGTTGAAAACATCATAAGAAAATTAGAATTAGAATCAGAAAAAGGAGGACTGAAGACAGCAGGAAGCAACATTAATATCCTAAGATACGTGGATGCCACCATAATATCAGCAGAAGACATTCAGGAATTGGAATAGTTAATTAGGAAGATCAAAGATGAAAAGTGCAAAGGCAGGTCTCATGCTGAACATAAAGAAAACAAAAATAATGACCAAAGAAGAAATACACAAATTCAATCTAGACAATGAGGAAATAGTTTAAAAATTCCCATATCTAGGATCAAACATTAAGTCAGAATCGTTCAGGCCACTGTATCCCCAGTTACCATGTATGGATGTGAGAGCTGGATAATGAAGGAAGCAGACAGAAAGAAAACCCACTCATCTGAAATGTGAAGCAGAAGTACTTAGGATACCATGGACAGCCAAGGAGACAAACAAATGGGTTCTTGAACAGATTAGACCAAGGATCTCCTTGGAAGCAAAAATGATCATGTTGAAACCATCGTACTTTGGCCACATAATAAGGCACAGATCACTAAACAATAATGCAGGGAAGGTAGAAGGTAGAAGAAAGAGAGGAAGACCATAAACCAGATGGATAGACTCAATCAGGGGGATTGTGGGCAAGGGCTTGCAGGATCTGGGCAGGGCAGTGGAGGATAGGGATTCTTGGAGATGTCTCATCCACGGGGTCGCCATGAGTTGGAACCGACTCGAGGGCAGCTAACAACAGCAAGAAGTAAATGAAACCCTATGAAGTTTATGGGTTTACCATAATTCTATATATGACTTGAAGGCACATATTCACACAAAAGAAATGTTGATGGACAGTTGAGATTGGAAGTCCTGTGGCTATAAGAAATTACTAGAACATGATGATTATCTGATTACCTGGCCTGTCTTACAGAGCAGTTATGAAGATAAATAAAATATATGTTGCGTTTGGATACTGAATAGTCTTATAGGAATGACTTATAACAGTTTTTAAAATTCATCTGATTTCTTCACAGGTTTTCTAAGTACTCAACTTGGTTCTCAGATGGGGACATTAACCAGTATTAGATGAATTTGTCACTCAGGGGTACTACCCTATTTTGCCTATGGAAGTGCAATTCATAATGAGAAAACTCCATCCTCCCAGCAGTTATTTCCTAGCATGGACCTTTGGCTGGTGTCATGTGAAGAAGTTCATGAAATGACTCAAAATCATAATCCTAGTAACTCTATACCACACAGTCTGCCTATGCTAATTCTTTAAGACCAGAATACTATTCATCTCTGTGAATTGTTCTCAGTTCCTAAGGTTTACCCAGTGAATTATGCAGCTTCCTGTCATGTGGAACTTTATTAATGGCTTTCTGACAATTCAAATAAATTACATCATGTGGACTGTCATTATCACTCTTGTCCATAACTTCCTCAAAATGTCAAGGAAGTTAGCTATGTATGCTTTCCTTCCAATTCAAATGACTGCAAATTATATTGTTACCATTCTATCCTATATTGCCCTTCACTGTGGGCTTCATTATTTTACATGTCAGTGGACCAGAGCTAGTTAGCATAAGAAGCATTTTAGCTGACTCATAAGAACTAAGAAGACTAAAATAGTCCTTTTTTCTTTCGCTTTTTTTTTTTGCCAATTGTTTTTAAATAGCTGCAATTTCTTTAAAAATCTCTTGCAAATGATTCCATTTGTTTAATTTCTAAATTTTTCATGTCTTCCATGTACCTTTGTTTTATTTGTAAATAATTAAACGACTGGATATTATTTTTTTCATTAAAAAAAAAAAGAGAAGATCCCACAACTTTTGGGGAGAGGGGGGAGAATCACATTTATAGAATTTCCTACCACAAGGTATGGCAATAGTCCATACCTTTGATGGTGTTAAAAAGAGATTAGTCAAACTGATGCAGGACTAGACATCCATGAACTTCTGTGTTCAGGGAAGGTAGGATGGGAGCAACCAAGTGAAAGGATTACTGCTTTTTGTTAGTAAAGAGAAGTGCAACTACACTTGCACAAGTATATACCACTAGGGAGCAACAGAGATAGAGACATCTAGTTTAAATTTCTGCAGTACAGGTTGAATATCCTTATTCAAAATGCTTGGGACCAGAAGTGTCTTGGAGCTGGGATTTTTTCTTTTCTTTTTTTCATATTTTGGAATACACAGACAGTAGCATAGTATATAACTTTATCATATTTGTGAAGCTGGAGAGAGACATAAGATCTGTGAAATGAGAGGTACCATGGATTCATACTGAGCACAATGTTTTGATTCCCACCATTTCACAGATCCCCAGTTTATTTCCAGCCTCACATCTTTTTACCACACCAGCCACTTACTTCTGCCTTTGATGCTGTGGCTGCTGTGCTCCTGCTCATTCATATCTCTTCAGCCTCATGTCTCATTTGTTCACTGCTTGTTTTGTGTATCTGAGAGGTAAATGGGCAGGAGAACCATAGCCACTACTTGAAATGTGGAAGCAGGCAGCTGGTGACAAAAAGTTTTGGAGGTTTTCAGATTTCTGAATTGGAATATTCAACCAGTATTACATTTTCACATTATCTTGTCTGTTGATTCCTTGACTCATAGACTGATATTCTCCAGTTTGACTTTATTTTCTCCTGCTTTCTATCCATCATCTTTCTATCTCTGTCCCCTTGACATGCAACTAAAAACAGAGCACCACACTTGAACATGTATGTATTTCACTTTAGTCAAGTTTTTTTCTTCACTTTTTAGAACCTTTAGCAATGATTTTCAACAGAAGCTTCCATATTTGGTAATATGTTTAAACCTTGTTTGTAGGATATCTAGAATCTTGTGCAGTAAGTGGGTTGCTGCAAGCTGGGCAAAGTGGGCCTAAATTTGTTATTGTATATTGTTAGCCCTTTTGAAATCAGTAGAACTTAATGAGAAACTCATATCATTAGTTTTAGAGGGATTTAACAGCTACTGCTTTTATTTAGATTTGGACAAATGAGTCAATGTGCATCTTATAAACAAGTGCATCATGCCATCAGCTTTCCTACTTTGATCACACATTATATCATGAGAGGCAGTCTTTAAGGTGTTCTGAGACTAATGCTGCCATAGTGTAGCATGTCTACACTCATCTACATCGGAGGGGGGTAGGGTGAAATGAAGGACAACAAAACTCCTTTCAGCTGTTTACTTTAAAGAGAAAGAGCTGTTCTATTATTGTTGTTGTGTGCCTCCAAGTCATTTCCAATTTATGGCAATCGTAGATTCATAGAATCATAGAGTTGGAAGAGACCACAAGGGCCATCCAGTCCAACCCCCTGCCATGCAGGAACTCTCAGTCAAAACATCCCTGACAGATGGCCATCCAGCCTCTGTTTAAAGACCTCCAAGGAAGGAGACTCCACTACACTCCGAGGAAGGAGTGTGTTCCACTGTCGGACAGCCCTTACTGTCAGGAAGTTCCTCCTAAAGTTGAGGTGGAGTCTCTTTTCCTGTAGCTTGCATCCATTGTTTCGTGTCCTGTTCTCTGGAGCAGCAGAAAACAAGTTTGCTCCCTCCTCAAGATGACATCTCTTCAAATATTCAAACAGGGCTATCGTATCACCTCTTAACCTTCTCTTCTTCAGGCTAAATATCCCCATCTCTCTAAGTCATTCCTCATAGGGCATGGCTTCAAGACCATTCACCATTTTAGTCATCCTTCTTTGGACACGTTCGAGTTTCTCAATGTCCTTTTTTAATTGTTGTGCCCAGAACTGGACACAGTATTCCAGGTGGGGCCTGTGCAAAGCAGAATAGAGTGGCACCTATCCTAAACCTGCCATGCATTTCTCATGGCAACATTTGTTTGGGTGGGGTTTCTTTGGATTTCCTGTGGGGCTGAGAGAGTGTGAGTTGTCTAGGATCATTCGGAGGGTTTCCATTCCTGGGCAGGAATTCAAACTCAGGTCTTCAGAATTGTAGTACAATGCTCACCATGCTGGCTAATGTATAGGATACAAACATAGGCGGGATACAAACCGCCATATAGTACGTATTCTATACGTACTAGGGTTAGGAAGGGGCGGTGCTTCTGCACCCTCCTAACCCTAGTACGTATAGAATACGTACAAGATGGCGGCGCCCCTTCCACATGGGCGCCGCCATCTTTACGTACTGGACGCATAGCGTCCAGACGTGTCGCGGCGCCTCGCGACGTCATTGAGGCGCCACAAAAAGAAGCTCCCGAAATGGAGCTTCTTTTTTGCTCCGCACGGGAGCCGCGCGGTTTGGCTGCTGCGGCTCCCGCACGGAGCAAATGGCGCCGGTGGGAGACCGCCGCAAAGCGGAGGTCTGTATCCCGCCATAATTCCATCTGCAGACAGAAAGAATTCACATGTGGAAGCAGTTCAGTAAAACTGCATGAACGATTTATCCACATTCAGTAGTGTGAGAAGAGCAAAGCCAATTGATTTTCCCCCCACAGAGCTCCAGTTGAGCAAGGAAACATGAATATTATTAGTAAAAGGATGCACATTTTCCTCTCCATTTCTTAACACTGCATTGTCATCAAGTTATTTATAGATGGATTCCTGTATAATCCATTCTACTATTCTTTTCCCCTAATAGTGAAGTCAGGAAGATTTGCATGTAGTCCGCTGGATTTTTTTTTTTTTTTTTTTTTTTTGGCCTTTTTAAAAGAGAGAGAGAATGGACTTTATCATGTATGGCTTTTTCACTGCCATAAAATTTGATAATAGTGCCTTTGGTGATACTTATCACATGACACTGTCTTCATCTAATAGCTGTCTTGTCTTTAAAGTGTGGTTAATCCACATCTTGACATTGATAGAAAAACCCACCACTAAGATACCAGTAGCATTGGTATAGTGCTTGTCCTCAGGTGTGATAACTCACCCACACAGCAGTTCCAGGATTGCACAGTATTTCCTCCTTTGCAGATTGCATACTGTCAGTGTCTCCTCCTTTTTTCCTCCCTCTTCTCTTTTGCTATTCCAGAAAAGGCCCTTTCCCCCTTTTTTGTGGTTAAACTACATTCACATAACTCCAGAAATGCTTTTGAAAAAAAGTCCCATACATAAACACAGAGCACACTGAGTAGGACATAGGGAGGACAGCTGGGTTAAGGACAAGTGTGGGAGAGATAGTGCAAGACCAGCAACAGTTATGCTAATGAAGGTATAATTCAAAGATATAGCTGTGTTAGTCTGTAGAATCAGTATAATGCATCTGAGGAAATAGACTGAAGTCTAAGAAAGCTCATGCTGCCAATTTCTTTCTGTTAGTCTCAAAGGTGCTACAAGATCTCTCTATGTACTAATAAAGGTCTGCGTAGTAGGGTACATGTATATACTCCTATATACACATTGGTATATATGTATTTCCCTTAATTAACACGCTCAAGGTGAAAACAGAGGTGGTGTGATAAACTCCAAAGTTTGCTTGTTTCCAGTCCTCTGGGACAGCACCCATTTCCCATGGTTTCTCAAAAATGTTAGTAAGTATGAGTTTGTCAATAAATTGACTTGCCTCTTGCAGAGAAGTAACCAGAGGGATGCCACAGGGTCTGTCCTGGGTCCAGTGCTATTCAACATCTTTATCAATTTGGATGAGAGAATTGGGGACATAGCTATCAAATTTGCAGATGACACCAAATTAGGAGGAGTAGCTAATACAGTGCACCCTTTCCTTATGCAGGGGTGTGTGTGTCCGTTCTGGACCCCCCCCCACATAAGGGAAAAAACATGTATGCTCAAGCCCCATTAGAAGTAATGGGGCTCATGCACGTGGTGTGGAGCAGGGTGTGTGCCACTCGTTCCTGGCGCGCCGAGGCTTCTTCTGGTATGGGCTTCCAGTGTATTCTGGAAACCATGTAAGATGTGCCTGCATATACCGCGGGTGCACTGTACACCAGAGGACAGGATAAAAATTCAAAATGACCTAAACAGACTAGAAAGCTGGGTCAAAACTAACAAAATAAACTTCAACAGGGAGACATTTAATGTACTGCATTTAGCATGAAAAAATGAAATGCATAGATATAGGATGGGGGACACCTGGCTTAATAAGAATACATTTGAAAGGAATCTAGGAGTCCTAGCAGATCACAAGCTGAACATGAGTCAACAGTGTAATGCGGCAGCTATAGATACCAATGTGATTCTGTTCTGCATCCATAGAAGTATAGTGTCTAGATCAAGGAAAATAATAATGCCACTCTATTGTGTCCAGTTCTGGGCCCTGCAATTCAAAATGGATGTTCATAAGCTGGAGCATGTCCAGAGGAAGGTGACCAGAACTGGTAAAGGGTCTGGAAACCATGCCCTAGGGAGCTGAATATGTTTAGCCTGGAGAAGAGAAGGTTATGTGGTCATACCATAGCCCTGTTTAAATATTTGAAGGGGTGTCATATTGAAGAGGGAGCAAGCTTGTTTTCTGCTGCTCCAGAGAACAGGACCTGGAACAATGGATGCGAGCTACAGGAAAAGAGATTCCACCTCAACATTAGGAGAGACTTTCTGACAGTAAGGGCTGTTCGACAGTGGAACACACTCCCTCAGAGTGTAGTGGAGTCTCCTTCCTTGGAGGTCTTTAAGCAGAGGCTGGATGGCCATCTATCAGGTATGCTTAGATTCAGAGTTCCTGCATGGCAGGGGTTGGACAGGATGGCCCTTGTGGTCTCTTCCAGCTGTAGGATTCTAAGGCGGGATATAGACCTGCTGGCGCCATTTGCTCCGTGAGGGAGCCGCAGCAGCCAAACCGCGCGGCTGCCGCGCGGAGCAAAAAAGAAGCTCCATTTTGGAGCTTCTTTTTGCGGCGCCTTTATGATGTCGCGAGGTGCCCCTGGCGCATTCACAACGTCATAGGCGTCGGGACACGTCTGGACGCTATGCTTCCAGTACGTAAACATGGTGGCCTCCATGTGGAAGGGGCGCCGCCATGTTGTACGTATTCTATACGTACTAGGGTTAGGGGGGTGCGGAAGCAGCGCCCCTTCCTAACCCTAGTATGTATAGAATACGTACTATATGGCAGTCTATATCCCGCCTAAGATTCTAAGTTTCTTCAATACAGTGGGCACTTGGTATCTGCTGTAATCTTGTTTATCTCCCTGCTGTTTACAGATAAACATTAACAATGTTTGTGAGAAGGATTAAACAGATCATGATTGTCGAACTGTTGAACAGACCTTACTGTCAGGAAGTTCCTCCTAGGTTCCCCCATGGATACATAAATCTGTGGGTGCTCAAATCCCATTATATATAGCAATTCCTTCTTCATTTCCTTTTCTGTGAAATCCCACCCATTATGTCTTTTTCCTCTCTAGCATCAGTCGTCATAGGATTTTGCCTAGTATTTCCTGACCTTGATAAAAATCAGATTTCCTAAAATCCAACACATGTGTTTGACTATGCTCTTCTTTGGATTGTCCCACAACTCTAGGAATAAAACATGTGCTGTGATTAACAATAATGAATTCTAGCATTGCATGGTCACTTAACTTTAATGTACCTTTAATGATACCAGTGACAAACTTTTCCTATTTGTTAGATTCAAGTTCAAGATTGCTGATCCCTTTGTCCCTTCCTTCAACTTTTGAAAAGAGGAATTTATCTGCAAGGAATATCAGAACATTTGTTGGAGATCCTAGGCTTAGCAGAACTAGTCTCTCAGTAGCTATCAGAATAATTGAAGTCCCCCATATTTGCTCTTGCAGATATCTGAGATTTGTTTCGGGGGGGAGGGGGGACATCATTGGTGGATGATTTGGTGGCCTGTAGTAAACTCCCACCACAAAGTTGTTGTTGTTACATTTTATTTATATAGCACTGTAGATTTATGTATTTATTTATTTATATCCACATACCCTCCACTGGTCCAGTTTGATCACTGTCATGGATTTCTGTACAAGTGAATTTGTCTTTGACATATAATGCTACTGATCTTAGTGCTCTAATGGGCTCATAAAAAGAGATAGAGGGATCAAACAGATGAACATGATAGAGCAGCCAGAGACTATTCAGCCCACGATTGCCTGGCAATCACCCAGGGACCAAGGCAACTGCATAGCCTGCACTTAAAGAAGGCCACTGTTGCAGTATCGGACATGCATGCATAATCTGCACACCACATTCCTAAAGCAGCCAGAAGCCACTCTATATTGCACATGTGTTTGGGGCCACAGCCTTTCAAATAACCTGGACCCAAGTGTGTCAACAGATATGGAAAACAAAATGGTGGCCAACAGATTGGAAACAATCAATATACATCCCAGTCCACAAAAAAGTGATACAAAAGACTGCAGCAACTATAGGAGCATAGCTCTAATCTCTCATGCAAGCAAAATCATGCTCAAAATTCTGCAACATAGACTCCAACCATACATGGAGCATACATAGACTCTAACCATACAGAGGTGCAAGCAGGATTCAGAAAAGGAAGAGGCTCTAGGGACCACACTGCTCGCATATGGTTGCTAATGGAGTGCACCAAAGAGAGGGAGTGATCAGGCAGACCCAGCTCCACCAGGGATAGCCTGAAGAAAGAGGCTCCTCCCTCCTTAACTGTCATCTTCTGGCCTCCTATTCCCCTCCAGCTATGCTCTGACTGTGTGGGGGAGAGGCTTGAGTACTCTAATGAAGTTGTGAGCTATGCTGGCGGTGGTATAATAGCCACAGGTAGGGCCTCCCATGCCAGACAGGTCACAACCGAAGTGTCTGACCAAGAGCGCCAAGGGGCAGGATGGGCTCTCTAGCCTTATGGCAACCATCCTAGGAGAAGGAAAACTCTAATCCCAAACCCGAGCAGATGGTGCTCGTCTAACCCTGTAAGGTCAACCATCTAAGAGAAGGAAACTCTAATCAAACCTACGACCCAAGGACCTCGCTGCCACCGTCCATGCTTGTCAAGGCCTTAGCAGTAGAACCTCTGGTATAAAGGGTGAGGCCAGTTCTGTGCACGCTGCGCTCCACCAGAAAAATCCATTGCACAGGCTCAAAGGATACATCCAAAATCATCAACGCACTTGTAGAAAGCATGGATGAGTCCTTCCTGAATCTTCGTTCACAAAGTAAAGCCAAGAAGAAGAAGAACCACCAAAGAATTCCAAAAGAAGATCAGCATGTGCTTTATAGACTATAGGAAGGCCTTTGACTGCCTAGATCATGAAAGACTATGGAACACCCTTAGAGACATGGGAGTGCCAACACATCTGATAGTCCTAATGAGGAATTTTTACTCAGGACAGGAGGCCACTATCAGGACAGAACATGGAGAAACAGAATGACAAAAGGGCCAGACAAGGCTGCACCCTCTCACCCTATTTGTTCAACTTGCATGCAGAACATATTATACGAAAAATGGGATTGGACACTGAAAGAGGAGGGGTGAAAACAGGAGGAAGGAATATCAACAATCTAAGGTATGTAGACAACATTATATTACTAGCTGAAAACATCACAGACTTGGAACAACTACTACGAAATATCAAGAAGGAAAGTGAAAAGGCAGGCTTATTGTTGAACATAAAGAAAACAAAAATAATGACCACAGAAAATTTACACAGATTCAACATAGACAATGAGAAAATTGAAATAGTAAAAGAAAGTTCATACCTGGGATCAAATATTGACCAGAGTGGGGACTGCAGTCAAGAAATCATAAGAAGACTAAGAATGGGGAGGGCAGCTATGAGAGAACTTGAAAATCTCCTAAAATGTAAAGACCTACAATTGAGCACAAATGTTAGAATCATACAAGCCATTGCATTCCCTATTACTATGTATTGATATGAGAGCTGGGCAGTTAAGAAAGTGGATAGGAAGAGAACTCATTTGAGATGTGGTGCTGGAGAAGAGTGCTGAGGTTACCATGGACAGCCAAGAAATCAAACAAATGGGTCCTAGAGCAGATCAAACCAGTATTATTTCTGGAAGCCAAGATGACAGAACTGAGGCTGTCGAATTTTGGCCACATCATGAGGAGGCACAGCTCACTGGAAAAAACAATAATGCTAGGAAAAGTGGAGAGAAGCAGAAAGAGAGGAACGCCACATGCTATATGGATGGACTCTATTAAGTAGGTCATGGGTATGAATCTACAGGACCTGAGCAGGGCAGTGGAGCATAGGGAGTCTTGGGGATGTCTCATCTACAGGGTTGCCATGAGTTGAGATTGACTCGAGGGTGGATAACAACAACAAAACCATCAATTCTTTTTAAATAGATTATATCCCTCAATTGTTATATTCCAATCATGGGAGTTGTTATATTCCAATAATCCCATCAAGTATCTGTTATATTCATAATGTTATATTTACTTTTCTGCAATAGGACTTCAAGCTTGTCTAGCTTATTTCCCAAATTCTATGCATTCGAAATATAGATATCTAATGCATTGCTTGTTCTCATCTTTTATCCTACTGTGAATCTTCTTTTGCCTCCCATTCTTTCCCTCACCTTCTCCTCTAGAATTCATATATTGGTTTTTGGAACTTGCTTTTGGACAGATGTTTAAGCTATCATCTCCAACCTATCAAATATGTAGTTTAAAGCCCTTCTGATCAGATTCGCTAAGCTTTTGCCAAAGACATCCTTCTCAGTTGTTGTGAGGTATAGTCTGTCATTAGCCATCAGTCCATCTAGGAAGTAAAGATTGTGGTCTCAGAAGGCAAACCTCTCTGGTTGACACCATGTGCATAGCCAGTCATTCACTTGTGGTATTCTCCCGGTCCCTGTATGGCCCTCTGTCTTCCACTGAGAGAATTGGGGAGAATGCTTATCTGGAGCCGTTCCAAATACTTTGTGCATGGACTATTCCTGATATTGACTGTCCTCTAGGGTGTTCCCTCAGTATTACAATCCATTTTGTTTTAGTTGACAGGCTCTTCTTGTTGGTTCTGAGGAGAAGTCAGATATCTCAGCTATGATGATAATCTAGGAAAACATGGAAGACCCCTTATCAGTACCTAAGGAAATATTAGTGCCTTTACAAACAATTCTATGTGATCCCTTTCGTCAGGCGTTTTAGTAAGAAATTAATATGCTCATTCTATTAGATGAAATGCCCATGCCAACTCTAAGCACAACAGACTTCATTCAGTGTTTTCTGGAAGAACCTCCCAATTCTCAGCAGCCACCTCACCCTACTAAGATTGGCCTGAGATTCGATACTCAGCAGAGACTGTTTCTCACAGCCCAACAAATATGGGTTGACTGCTGAGAAAACTTGTTACAGTCTAAGTGGAAAAGCATTATTTCTCCAATATGAAGTCTCAGATAAACGAGAAAACTGCCTTAGTAGCTATATTGCCAATTCTGTTTTCTGGCACTTCTGGGTCTGAGCAGCTATAACAATAGCTTGCCTCCCTTCTGAAACTAAAAATGTTGACCTCCTGATGAGATGTAGTCTCTGTTAGGCATACTGAGTCTTGCAATCTCATCAAAAGTCAGAATTTCCCATACACCCTCCAGCAAAGAGCAGTTCTACCTCCCTTTCTGACTCTCTCTTTCTCAAACCCTTTCGCAAAAGAATCCATTTTCCCTCTCTTGTGCTGTGCTCCTTCTAAATATGCCAAAAAGGGTTATTTTGTATCTTATTAATGAAAGCATTCTTCTCTGCTGAGCTATTCTGTGCACACTTGAAGCAGGGCAGAGTGATTGATTAATAATAACAGGCAATCGATTCACTTTGACATTATCTTTAAATAGTGCAGCCCAGCCACATTTAAAAACTGTATGAATCCACATTAACTGTCTGTTGCTTCACCTTGAAAGAACTCCTGCATTCAGTTTGATGAAAAAGAGCATACTGGTCTTGCCTAGGTTTGATATAAGTTTTTTCCCCATTGATACAATGCTTTATCAAAATCACTTCTCAGAGAATCAGAGTGCAAAAAAACATTTGGGTCCTGATCCAGCCATTCATAGGATAGTGGAAATTTGTAATTACTTTTATTTATTTTTTAAATAATATTTTTTATTATTAAAATACACTCTATACAAAAAACAACACTAATAACTTTACATGTCCATAAATCAAAAATAACAGTTATTTAAAACAAACTTGACAAAAACAAAAAACAAAACAGGCAACAAAACAAAACTAAACTACAAACATCTCCTAACAGCTAAACAATAACGTAAAATCTTCCTTCCCTTCCTTTGAGCTAAATATTTATACTGCATTATTTATTTGACTTTCCTTTAACTCTTCTTACGACTCTTTAATCATGTTTTTGGAATATCTTTCCATTCTCCCTTTATACATATTTAAATATATATATTTATATATCTATTTACTTTCTATTGTACTTCACATAATATCCTATTACTTTTAATTAATATCTATTTGTACATATATTCCAATAAATTTCTTATTTTTTTTGACAGTTATCAGTATTTTATCTAACATCTTATCTCTTAAAACTATAACTAATACAGAGATCATACTATGCATTCTGATATCGAATTAGTCTCTTCCTTTTCGTGCCATCAAATAATCCAGTACTGGTCTCCATTGTTTATCTACCTCATTAACATTTTCATTTCTGAGTAAATATGTTAATTTGTCTGATATTATTGTGTCATATATCTTGTTATACCATTCCTCCCTTACCGGTGTTTCTTTACATTTCCATTTTCTTGCAAAGACCATTCTTGCTGCAGTCACCAGGTAAAATATCACTTTGCCATATTCCTTTTCTATCTTTGTATCAGTTATTATCCCTAATAGGAATAAGATCTTATCTTTCTTTATTTTGATATTTAGTATTTTTTCTATTTCAATGTGGATCTCTTTCCAAAATTCTTTCGCTTTTTTACATTCCCACCACATGTGTTTAAAAGTTCCAATTTTTCCCTTACAATTCCAGCATTCTGGTTTACCATTTTTATTAATTTTGCATAGCTTTTCTGGTGTCAGGTACCATCTATATTGAGTTTTATAATAATTTTCTTTTATATCAGCACAGAGGGTATATTTTATTCTTTTATTCCAATTTTTTTCCCAATCATCCAACATTATTGGTCTCCCTATATCTTGTGCCCAGGTTATCATAAAATGTTTGATTGTTTCATTTTCCATCTCTAGATTTAATAAAAATTTATATAATTTGGATATTCTGTGTTCCTCCTCATTAATTAAAATTTTTGCCAACTGTGTCCCTTCTTTTTCAATCTGATGTGTTTTGGAGTCTAATTTGTATCTTTCCACCACCTGCATGTAGAGGAACCAGTTACAGTTTAGCCCTTCTCCAATCAGTTCTTCCATTGTTTTTACTCTATGTTTTCCTAATTCCTGCTTAAGTAAATCATCATATGTTATCCAATCCATTTCCTTCATTTTTTCTCTTCTAAAAAATGCCTCATTAATGGATGTCCATCTGGGAATTTTTTGCATGATATGTGGCTTGTATTTCGTCCATATTCTGAAAAGGGATTTTCTTACCATATGGTTGTTGAAATTTTTATTCACTTTAATTTTGTCATAGATAAGGTACGCATGCCACCCATAAATATTGTCAAACCCTTCTAGTTCTAGTAATTTGTGATTTTTTATTTGTATCCACTCTCTTACCCAGTCTAAACAACATGCATTATAATACATCCTAAAATTTGGTAGGCCTAATCCTCCTTTTTCTTTCTTATCTTGTAGTACTTTCATTTTAACCCTTGGTTTCTTGTTATTCCAGATGAAGTTAGCTATATCCCTTTCCCAGATCTTAAATGGTTTATCATTCATGATTATTGGTATTGTTTGAAATAAAAAAAGTAATTTAGGGGTTACATTCATTTGCACCGTCGAGATCCTGCCTAGCCAGGAGATATTTAAGTTATTCCATTGTTGTAGGTCTTTCTTTATCTCTTTCCAAACTTGTTCATAATTGTTCTTAAACAAATCTGAGGTTTTTTTTAGTTATTTGGATCCCTAAATATTTAATTTTTTCTTTTATTTCACAACCGGATATACTCTGGATTTTTTCTTTTTCGCTTTTATTCATGTTTAATACCAAAATATTCATTTTACTTTTATTAATTTTCAATCCTGCTAATTCGCCAAATTCTTTAATCGTTTCAAATACTAAAGGTATAGTCTCCACAGGGTTAGCCAGTGCCAGTACCAAGTCATCCGCATATGCTTTCAATTTAAATTCCAAATTTTTAATCTTTATGCCTATAATTTTCTTTTCATTTCTAATCTTGTTATTTAATACCTCTAACGCAGTTATAAATAATAATGGTGATAATGGACATCCTTGCCTAGTTCCTTTTTCAATTTGTATAGATTTGGTTTTTTGTCCATTGATTAATAATTTAGCATTTTGTTGACTATAAATTGATTGGACCCAATTTACAAAATTCTCACCTAATTTCATCTCTTTTAACACACCCATCATGTACTCCCAATTTAGATTGTCAAATGCCTTTTCGGCGTCAATAAATATTAATACTGCTTGTCTATCTTGTCTTTTTTCATAGTATTCAATTATATCTATAATAATCCTTATGTTTTCTTTTATTTGTCTTTTAGGTAGGAAACCCGATTGATCTTGATGTATCCAGTTACTTAAAAATTTTTTCAATCTTTCTGCTAATATCCCTGTGAAAATTTTATAATCCAGATTCAAAAGTGATATTGGCCTATAATTTTTAAGATTTTCTAAATCTTTTTCCTGTTTTGGAATTAAAGTTATATATGATTCTTTCCATGAATTAGGTATTTTATTTTGCAGTATCTCATTCATTACCGTTTGTAAAGGTCCTATCAGTTTTTCTTCTAATTTCTGATAATATATCGCCGTTAACCCATCAGGGCCTGGAGTTTTCCCTTTTTTCATTTTTCCAATCATATTTTTAATTTCCTTCGTTGTTATCTTTTTATTTAATTCCAATTTTTCTTCTTCACTAATCTGCTTGATCTTTTCCTTCTTTAAATAATGATCTATATTCTCTTTCTTTGTTGATTTCTTTGAAAATAATTCTTCATAATATTGCTGAAATGCTTTTTTTATTTGATTTTGTTCTACATATATTTTCCCGCCCTCTTTTATTTTCCAGATTGTATTTTGTTCTTTTTTCTTTTTTAATTTCCAAGCTAACCATTTTCCGGGTTTATTTCCTAATTCAAAATATTTTTGTTTCGCAAATCTTATTTTCGTTTCCATTTCCTCTGCCATTATTAATGAAATTTGTTTTTGAAGGGTATTTATATCTTCTACTAAGTTTTTGTTACTTGGTTCTTCTTTGAGTTCTTTTTCTTTCTTTCTTATTTCCCGTATAATGTTTTCCATTTTGAGTCCTTTCTTTTTCCTTCTTTCACTATTCTTTTGTATAAAGAAGCCTCTCATAACCGCCTTTGAGGTATCCCATACTACACTTGTTTCTACTTCATTATTCAAATTCTCTTTAAAAAACCATTCTAAATTTTCTTTTGCTTGCTTTATTATATTCTCATCCTTTAGTAAGTTTTCATCTAACCTCCAATTAAAATCTCTATGTCCTCCTTTTATTTCCATACTTATAGGGTTGTGATCCGAGATTAACCTTGGGAGAGTGTCTATTTTACTAATTTTTGTTGCCAATGCAGATGTAATCAGGAACATATCAATCCTGGACCACGATTTATGACGGTCTGAATAGAATGTATAGTCCTTTTGTGTTCCAAATTTTTCCCTCCATATATCCATTAATGCTAAAATACTTTTCATTTCAAAAAATGCTTTAGGTAGTTTGCCCTGGTTCTTTTTTATTTGTTTATCTGATTTTCTATCTTGTTGAGGGTCTTTGTAATTACTTTTATGAAGAGCAGCTTGCATTTTGCTATTTGTTGCTTCTTATACATTCCCACAACCCACTGCAAAAGTAACTTTCGATGAGGCCTAGCTTAGCCCTCAATATGGATAAATCTGTCACTTTCACTTTCTCATTTTTCTAACTAAGTTCAGTTGTTTCCCAACTTTGGCTCCCCCCCCAACCTTGTATTAATTTTTTAAAATACACTCAAGACTTATTTTATAAGGTTCAGTGAGAATGTTATTTTTTAAAAGGACAGGCAGACAGACAGACAGACATCTTCCAAGAAAAATAAATCCTTAGGCCAATGAGTCCAAAGTAGACCAGGTAGTTTCACAACATGATACAGCTTTTCTCAATAGCTGTTATCTCTGGATTTTTTAGGAATAGTGATGACTCCTGGTTCTCCTCTGTTGACTGTCCTGTTTGCCAAGCTTCCTACAGTAGCTTCTAACCCAGGAAGAGTGGCTAGGCCTGGGGTCTTCCAGCTTGGCTAGTTTGCTTGCAAGCCAAGCTGGCTCCTTTATGCTTGTTTCTCCCTCACTTTTCACTCATCCTCTGGGCTAGATTTTCCAGGGTAACCTGCTGTAGCAACACCCTTTCCCAGCTGTTGTAGATTATTTTACCCCGACAAGGTAAATGAGTTTCCTTCTTTCTTCTTTGACATTGCTGGCTCTACTCTTGATTGACATTGAGAATGTTCTTATCTCCTCAGTTTCCCTTGGGTGCATTTCGCAGTTCAGCTGTGGTGAGTCCCTACAGCTTCTTATGGTGAGGAATGATACTCACCTCTAGTCTATTTGAAAGATACTTGCTGTAATAGTTTGTAAAGATGGATCATGGATTTGTATGATCTGCTTTTCAAAATGAAGCAGTCTGATCTCCATCTCTGCAATTAACATCTGGATTGGAACATAATTATTATTTAAATTTGGCATTTCAGTGAGCTTCTTGATGCTGTTACTTGCCTTAGAAAACAGTTATAGGGGTATATAAATTTATATTTCATGACTATTTTTTAAAATAAAAAATGAACATTGCAAAAATATACCTTTTTTTTAGAAATTACATTCAAAAACTGAAGTCTTACTTTATTATTTTTCTTATTTATATTGTATGCTAGTAGTTTGCTAGCCATCCAAGGATTATAAATTTAAGATGGAGATTGAGTAAATACATAATCTTACAAATAATAAGACAAATAATACAAATAGTAATACACACAGACAGAGAAAAATCCTTTTTCATTCTTGTCTTTATTTTAAAAGAAACACATCAGCTACAATGATTTTGAATAGCTCAAACAACCAGTCTGTATGCAGCCATCATAGGTGGATATAGCTTAAAAAGTTATACCAGTTAAAATGTTAAGCATTTATACCAACAAGCACACATCTACAGAAGAATCCTTTGTAAGTCTCCATAAGGCAGAGGTAAGTTCCACTGAGTTTAATAGGACTTACTTACCTTAGAGTAAGGATTGCAGTCTATAGGATTGCAGCCTAAAGAGAAAGGGGCTTATTTCTTGTTCTTTTATATCCTCATAATTCAAGCTTCAAGGTGGAGAATTCCTGCAAATACCTCAGAAGTGGAGCATCACAGTGTTGGCTAATAGAAATGCTCATTTCTTTTAAAAATTCCTTTCCAACTCCAAAGAAGTAATCACTTTACAGAAGCTAATAAAGCCTGGATTAAGCTGCTGCTTTGAAGAATTCATCTCAAAAAAGAGCCCTGAAACCACTGTCTAAAAGCAATATTATCAGTATTAGAAGCTGAAAAATTATGCCAAAAGATCTAGGGCAACACATGAGGGGTAAAAATATTATAAAAAATAAAAATTAAATTTAAATAATAGAACTGATGTCAAAAATATTACTGTGAAAGTTGCCTCAAGTAGTCTGATGGGCTTTCAGTTTTAAAATTTCAGAATGACAGCATGTGAGTGTATATCCTTGTATTTGAGATTTGTATGCGTTTATGGTGAATATTCAGTGCAAGAATAACAATGTCTGAATTAGTGCATGTCTTTCTACCTATCCAGTCAATTTATTGACCTATATCTGCTTAGTTGGAACCAAATGGATTGCATTCCAACTGGAAATGGTTTATGTCTGTGGTAAGATCACTATTTTTGTGCTGGGAATTTGCTTAGAAGGCACAATATAGTGGAGATTATTGCATAAAGCTTTCCTCCCAATATAGTTGTGGCTTTTTAAGCACCCCAAACAGCAAGAATTCTTTTCACATTATCATGTAATTGCCAATTGATAACAGGTTGGTGGTGCATATAATCACACTACTGTGCTTTGTTTATTCATCAGCTATCCAAGATTAAATAAGTAAGTAATCTAGCCTTCATTGGGAGTGTGGGAGGAGATGCAGTGAAACCTGTTTAAATCTCCTTTCTCCTGTCAAAGACAAATGATACCCTCGTCATAAGTAAGACGTCTTTCCTTCATTGGGAATGGGTGTGTGTGCAGTGAAACCTGTTTAAATACCCTTCTCTCTGAATTACTATGGAATGACCTATTGCACATACTTCAATTAACTGCACAATTAACAGCTATCCATGGGATCTTCCCATTCATTAAAAATAGTGGCAGAAGCACAGATTGACTACATGATAGTTACTACCTAGCCATGAGGTTGTGTGGTAAGATCTAGTTATTATAGGGCCTGTACAGACAGGCCAAAATAAAGCTGCTTCGGGTGACTTTGGAGGTATGCTACTTAAATGATGATGGAAGCCGTGCCAAAGTCTTGGCTTTGGTGCAGCTTCTGGACTCTTAGGACACATGCATCATTTAAACAGCATATCTCCAAAGTCACCCAAAGCAGCATTATTTTGGCCTGTCTGTATGGGGCCATAGTTACAATCCCATTTCTATCCTCTATTTAAGGACAGTGCAATACTCTCTAGTGTCCCTGCACTTTTCAGAGTTGCACAGAGGAGAGAATTTCAGAACCTTTGAAGGGGAAATGAATTCCCTGCTATAGAACTAAGTACCAAATCAGATGTGTCACTGATGGCATTATTGTATTTAACATATCTACTAATTTAATAATTAAGTAGCAATTAGGGAATGAATTGGGATTGGAAAAATGGAGCACAGGGAGAGTGGTCAACTCTTTCCCCACATTATAGCCTCCTCCAATACACAAAAATACCCTACTCTTTGCTCCTGATTATGGGAAATCTTCAAACAATCACAGGATGAGTAACAGAATTGAGGGTGGAGTGATTATCATAATAAATGAACCACAATAGTCTATCCTCTAGTAACTCTGTGATTAGACTGCTGCCATGCATTCCACTTGAGTCTGGCTTTGAAGATGATTTGGAAGCTGCAGCTAATGTAAAATGCAGTGGCTAGACTACTGACCAGATCACTATAGCGAAATGATGTAACATCAGTTTTAAAAGAATCGCACTGCTGACTCATTTGCTAAATTCAAGTTTGGTAATGATGTTCAAAATACTAAAAGGCTTGGAACCTTGATACTTGAAGGAACCCTTCACCCTGTATCAGCTTAGCTGAGGTGTAAGCTCTGCTATAGTGGCTCTTTCCTATATCCCATCAGTGATGGCAATACTGCAGTAGCTTAGTGGTTAAGATGCCAGTTCTGACTATCAGAAGACTGGAAGGTTGGCAGTTTGTGGCCCAAGTGCTGAATGACTGGGTGAGCTCCTGTCACTAGTCCCAGCTTCTGCCAACTTAGCAGTTTGAAAGCATGCAGATGCAAGTAGTTAAATTGCTACTACTCAAGTGAAATAGTAACAGCATTCAGTGCAGTCAACATTAGCTCTTCAGCTTAGTAACAGAGATGAGCACCACCCCCTACAGTAAGTTACAACTAGACATTCATGTCAACTTTACCTTTAAGTGAAGTAAATGCCAATAAACTATAGGAGGACATGAGAGAGGGCCTTCTTTGCTGTGGCACCCCAGTTATAGTCTCTCTTAGAGGCCTGATTTATACTAGTGCTGCTGTTATTTCAGCAGCAAGGGAAAAAATATAGCTATTTACACATTTGGTACATGGTTTAATATGTTTTAGCCTTTAAGTTATTCTTACTATTTTAAATTATTTCAAATTGCTTGGATTAATTTTATTTGTAAACCTCTCTGATATCTTTAGATATAAGATGAAGTAAATAAAAATAACCCACCACTTTCCCTCCATGTTAGAGGCTCTACCTAAATCACCAAGACCACCAAATGTGAAGACTTCCATAAATCCCAAAAGTGAGGGCTATCCCTTGTCTCCACATCTGCCATCAATTTAAGGAATTTCTCCTGTCCTACTGCCATGACTATCTACTGTGGGACCTTCTAGATGCCCTAAAGTTACCTGTGTGAGATGTCATGCAACTTTATCACCACTGGACATCACCCCTCTTTTTTCACTGCTGCCATCACAGGCACCATGTCTGAATCCAAGTTTTATAATATATAGTGTTTTTGTTCTTGTGTGCCTTCAAGTCATTTTTAACTTGCAATGACCCTATGGTGAACCTATCCTAGGTTTTTCCATTATCAGGATACAAACATAGTAAAAATTCCTAAAAATTGCAACACCTAGCATAACAGTGCTTACCACAGCACATGCTACCAACTGCATTCTAGCCTATATTTCCAAACCATCCCAAAATGTTTTTCAGTTTCACTTCTATGGTAATGTGGTTTAAAAATAATACTGTCAGAAAGCTGTGGTGCCACAACAAACTACAAAACCCAAAATTCCATAGAATGGAGCTATGATAAGTGGTATCAAACTGCATTAACTCTGGAGTGCAGATGCATCCTGAGAGAGTGTCACTTGCCCAAGATCACCCAGTAGATTTCTGTGACTGAGTGGGGATTCAAACCCTGGACTCCAGAGTAATTGTCCAACCACTGGCTCTCTAAAATTAATATTACCCTATTGTAAATAATTATATATCAATAGAACACCTCTTTACCTTCCTCTCTGACACATAAAGCATTTAAACCATTTGTAGACTCTTAGCTTTCCAGACACTTGAGGTAGTGTAGTACAGAGTGATTCAACAAGAATGATGCAGAAATATAGCTGTTCTCATTCAGTTTTGCACCATTCTTTTTTATTCATCTGATATAATGTTAAAAAAATGATGATCCCATTTGCCAAAAAGGCAGCGCAAAAAGCCTTGGCAATGGCAGCATACAATCTGACAGGATAGGGGCTTAGCTACCATTGGTTGCCAACACCACCCATATCACAGGGACATTATTGCAGAAAAGATAGAGATTTCTACTAGTTCTAAACCAAGATGGGCCCTGACTTTAATGGTCCTAGTGTCAGAATAAGATAGAACTATCAAGCTATTTTCTTGTGTTGTTAAAATCTTGCAAAGTACTCAGGGTTTCATCTGCTTGTCATACTGAAAGGAGAGAGAGAATGACAGTGCTGGCAATATATATATGCTTTAGGCTAATATAAGGTACTGAATAATTCTCTTGCCATAATGTGCAATTACAGCAAAACTCTATACACCATTATATATTGGCCCTTACATTAAAACATCTCTGCTTTTTCTGAATGATATATTACATTGCTTCAAACATTGCTTGTCTTGGGATCTTTGTGAACTGTTTTGCTGATTACACCAGTTATCAACAATTTGTGTCATGAATTCTTTGTGAGTCTGGGTTATCATTAATGCATGACCAACAGGTGATGGATGAGGAAGGAGCTGCAGTTTATTCATACACCAACAATAATTGCTTTGACTATCAGACTTCCTGCATATCTTTGCTACATTCTGCAGCATGAATGCTCAATATTTTCAGTCCTAAAGCAAGAACTACTAATAAAATGTTATATGTGAGATCATAAGCTGATAAAATTGTAGCATTAGAAGGGCTCCTGGGGGGTCATCTGATTATCCAGTCCAACCTCCTGCCAATGCAGGAAACCTATAAAGTATCCCTGATAGATGGTTATCCAATCTCTGATTAGAAATTCCCAACAAAGGAAACTTCATCAACCTCTGAACCAGTTTGTCCCACCATTGTATAGGTCTTGCAATCGTGAAGTTCTTCCTTATATATAAAATAACCTTTCTCCTAATTTGACTGTATTGGTTTTGTTCCTATACTCTAAAGCATCAGAGAATGATCTTGCTTAATATTCTTCATGAGAACTCTTCAACGTATTTGCAGATGACAATTATATCACCACTTAGGCCTTGTGAAGACCAGCACTCCCTGGTAACCTGGGGGTGGATTTAGGACATTACATCCAAATGATGCACACCTTTGATGATGCCACCAGGGTGCCATGATGCCGTGCTCTGCTCCAGACAGTGTGAGGCATCATGGCACCCCTCCAGTGCTGTGTCCAAATGATGCAGCACTGAAGGGGCATCACACAGCCACACTGCTGTGGCTATGGCACCCTTTGGAGAACACAAAAAGGAGCTGCTTTTTGTGGCTTCTTTTTGTGCCCTCCAGGGGCTGATCGGGGCCATGGTGTGAGTTTGCACCGGCTCAGGTCTGGCTGAAGAAAGAGCGGCTGCATGCTGCCCCTTAGGGGCTGTTTGTACAGCCCCTCAGTCTTCTATTTTGCAGGCTAACTACACCTAGCATCTGCAATAATTCCACACAGGGTTTAGTTCCCAGAACCTTCAGTATCTTTGCCACCCTTCTCTGGAAAATTATATCACTACTCACTCTTCTATTTTCCAGACTAACTACACCTAGCATCTGCATTTTTCCAATATCATCTTCTATGCAGGAAATAGCATTTTCTGCCTAGTTATTATCATATCATTGCTAGTTGCTTTGTTATCCTATTGCACATATAATGCTAATTTGGATTTTAAAAGTTGTTTATATCAACATTTTTTCCAGTAATATACTAGCAGAAAATAGAAAATATCGGGAACAATTACTGAAGAAAGTCAAGGATGAATGCTCAACATTACGAAAACAAAAATAATGATCAAAAATGTTTTACATAGCCTTAATGTAAATGGTGAAGAAACTGAAGAAATGGTGAAGAAACTGAAACTGAAATAGTTAAAGATTTTTCATATCTTGGCTCAGTCTTAAGTAGGATGGAGACTGTGATCAAGAAATCAGAAAACTGAGACTTGAAAAGGCAATTATGAAAGAACTAGACAAGATTTTGAAGTGCAAAGATATTTCACTGAATACTAAAGTTAGGTTTGTCCATGTCATTATATTTCTCAACACTATGTATGGATATGAGAGCTGGACAGTGAAGAAGGTGGATAGGAAGAAAATCTACTCATTTGAGATACGATGTTGAAAAGGAGTTCTACAGAGACTATGGACTGCTAAAAAGACAATTAAATGAATCATGGAACAAATCAAGCCTGAAGTCTCCCTAGAAGCTAAAATGATTAAGTTGAGGCTGTCATAGCTTGATCATATGAGGAGACATGACTCACTAGAAAATACTAGAAGGGCGTAGGAAAACAGGAAGACTTCATTGCAAGACTTGTTCAAGGAAACTACAGTCATGGGTCTGTAAGACCTAAACAGGGCTGTCAAGGACAGGGTGTTTTGGAGATGTCTCATTCACAAGAACACCATACTTTGAGCCCAACTTGAGGACAGTTATTAAACATGAGAAACATCAAACTGGGAGGCTAGCTGTGATGATGTGGGGGGGCTATTTTCAACTCTTCATGTCTTCCTGGAAGGTACCTCAATATCTCATCAAAAAATGAATTTTGTGAAAAGTAAACCATAGCACTTAGAGTCATTTTTGACATATTTGAGATCTGTGATTTTTCAAAATGAACACTTGTGGACAATTCTGCACATTTTGTTAGGGCTGGGATGTGGGTGGGTGATGAATGATGCAGTTGGGGCTGTACTTTCTCTACCCCTGTTTTTTGACATTTTTGTGGAGACAAACCTTTATATATCTAATAGCTGGTCCACAGATGCCAGAGACCTAGATATCTTGATGCTAGTTTCTTTCAGGATAGATATAAAAACAAATCTTTTGCTGACAGCAGAAAAGGAATAGAAGAGCAAAAAGGAATGTGGTCAAAATATTTTGCTTCATTTTGGTGACAAGAATCCCTTTTTTCAGGTGCATTTTGAGAGATTACTTTTCCCCATCTGGTTGAGGGATTAACATGTTCCTGAAAATGGATGTCTGAAGTTCATCTTTCCCATTGCTAGCGAAAGAGCCACTTAATCCTATCTAGAGAAAAGAGGCCTTGCTTTTAATGGTTTTCAGAGGGATTTGGTGTTTGACATCTCAGTTGAGCTTTGCTTTGTAATGGCTGTCTAAGTTTGTTGGAAACCTGGACATTTGTGAGCCTATAAAAAATAGCTCAGTGTACAAGGAACTCTGATCATTTTCTATATAGTAAGCAGGGAGACCAGAATAAGGTCATTCTAAGTTCTTTCAGGCTAAGGGGTGGGGGTGCAAAGCTAATTGCCATGTTCTTTCATCATCTTTTTTTGTCCTGTAAAGGATTACAAGTCACAGGGAATATTTTTAGTAGTAATGGTTACAAAATTGCATCGTCTTCAATTCCCCCCATCACTTTCAAATAAATGTGGTTGCCACAGAAGACAGTGGGGGATGGAGGGACCCCTAGGCTTTTGAAATGTGGATACATGCCTGGACGTAGTTCTTCAAGCTTCTAAATCCCACCAGGCCATTTTTGGTGCTAACTAGGCACTTCCAGATCAAATAGGGCTTTTAATAAATAATAAAATTTTTATTTATATCCCGCCCTTCCTGTGATCAGGGCGGCTTACAGCAAGGTTAAAACAACAATCCATACAAAACAAGAAGATTAAAAATACAAATACATCAGACATTCAATAAAAATAACAAACAAAAGCCCCAAAGCCCAACCTCTTGGCCACGGAAGAGGAGGGAGGCCCACAGGATTTTATTTGGGGAATGCCTGTTGGAACAGGAAGGTTTTCAGGTCCTTCCTGAATTGGGCCAGGGTGGTGGACGAGCGGAGCTCAATGGGCAGCGTATTCCAAAGGGCTGGGGCAGCCGTGGAGAATGTCCTCCGTGTGGTGGAGGCTAACCTAGCCCCAGGCACCTTCAGTAATTGCTGCCCAGACGTTCTGCCAGTATATTATATTTAACCTGATGAAACATGTGGCTTATAGAAATGCTGGTAACAATGTTCACACAGGGAAATTTATTCAAGCAACTTCCAGTTGCTTGTTAGAATTTAGTTTCCTTCACAGATGCTACTTTATATCCAGTTATACTCATTATGAAATGCAGCTTTTCTTCAGTTTTCCTCTTAGTTTCTCTCTTCATTCACAATATTCTATTCTAGTCATTTACTAATATGTGGGCAGACATTAGCTAGAGAGCAGAACTGGAGAAGTTTGAGGGAATGAGATAAATAATGCTAAATAAATCTGTCCTTTGCTCTAAGCAGGTCATGCACAAATCAAGTTATTCATTTCCGATTTAAATTGAAGGTGGAAATAATAAAATATATTCTACTCCTTGTACAATGGTAGTCCTCTATTGCCATATTAAATACGATTGTGATGACAGTAAAGGGTGATAGAAAGAAGTGTTCTGTTAAGATTAGGCTATTATTCTGTATAACAACTCACAGCACAGGTCATATGAAATGAAATTTTACAGGGTCAATAGGAACCATATTAAGATAAAAATCAAGAAAATTGAAGGAGATTGAAGTTTAGTGAACAAAATTGCCTCACTGAGGATCATGGTGAGTGTTTCTGATGTAAAAAGGAAGTGTAAGAAATGCAAGAACACTACATAAAAGGAACACTTGGGGAGCTTAATTACAGACTGTTCAAATATTCCCATCCTTTTAATGTCCTTTTTAAAACACTCCCCATGTCACTGAGTAATTTAATGATGTCTTAAAGTGTCATCTAATCCCTTAACCTTGTTGCTGAGGAAACCTAGTGGACCAAACAAAAACAATGCTTAAAAATATGATGACTGACAGAGGATCACATGAGAATGAGGTGGACAGATGAAAATTCAAAGGAACTTTTGTGTTTCTTCTGCACATAGGGATTTTTCATGTTAGCTACTTAAGAAAACAAAGGAGAGGCGCACTCTGATAACATCAGGGATGGGATATGTTGGAACTGATGTTTGGATGACAAAAAATCTCCCCCTCCTAAATGAAAGATAGATGGATGGAAATAAGGATGAGTAGATAGAAAGTCCCTACTAGAGTAGACCCACTGAATCAGTTATTGAACAGTGATCCATTACCAATCCAGTGAATCAGCAGTTAAATAAATCTAATTGATTCAATGGATATACTCTTGTTGAGATTAACAATAGTATTTAGGCTATACTTTATAATATTTATTTTAGGATTTTATAATGTCTATAATAAATATTTTCTCCTTTGAGATTTTGGTGGATGGATCAGGGAAAGACACTGCATTTGCAGCATTGAGAGCAGAGATGGAAAGAATATTTAAATATGTTGTAAATAAGAGAAAATTTAATGAGATGGAATAAATTAAACCTGTCAATTTGCGGCAGGAATATGGTGATCAAGATGGTAATTTTACCAGAGTTATTGTTTCTATTTCTAAATTTGCCAATTGAGATTAGAGGAAAAACTTTTAAAGAATGGGAAACACGATTAAAGAAATTCATTTGGAAAGGGTCCAAGCCTAGAATAAAGTGGGCGGTATTGAAAGATGCTAAAGAAAAAGGAGGATATACTCCTATATAATAATATACTCATATTATTAAGCGTGTAGTTTATTATGTATTCAAAATTGGATAAGGACTTCCAAGATTCTAAGGAAGATATAATATAATAGCAGTCCGGCCAGAGAGAGGAGAAGGAGAGGAGCTGCTTGGCAGCCATTTTGAGACCGCGTGCTCGAGACCGTGTGCTCGTTGTTTTCTTTAACTCAACAACTCTGCTCAAGTGGCATCAGGTTAGAATCAGATATTGAAACAGAACCTTCCCTTTAAGTGTAAGATAGCAGCCAGTACTTTCCTTTAAAGAAGTATTCCCAGTAGATTGACTGTTATATTCATTACTAAAGACTTTGCAGTATGGACAACGAGGGATCTGCTGCAGTCACCTGCAACTCTTGTGGGATGTTTCTCTTCTTGCCTACAGAAGTGGAGAACTTCACATGCACCAAGTGCAAGTTGGTAGCACTCTTGGAGGAGAAAGTGCAGCAGTTGGAGACCAGAGTAGCTACACTTCAGCATATTAGGGAACAAGAGGATTTCCTGGACACAATAGAACTAACCATCTTGGATGAGTACCACACAGAGGAAGATGCTAGGGGGGAAGAGGTCACTTGCCAAACAGAGGAGGCAGACAGCTGGAGGAATGTCACAAAGAGAAGTAAGCCAAGAAGGAATTGTTTGGGGAGCTTGCAGCTAGAGAATCGATTCGAAGCTCTTTTCCTTATCAAGGAGGATGAAGAAGAGCAGCATGGACAGACTTCAGGGACAGAGCAGGGGAGCCTGAGAGTCCCACCCGAGGGAACAGTCGCTGCTAAGCCTTGGAGGAGGCGTGTGGTCGTAGTGGGGGACTCCTTGCTGAGGGGTACAGAGGCAGTGATTTGTAGGCCTGACAAGATGTCTCGAGAGGTGTGTTGTCTTCCAGGTGCAAAGATCCGTGATGTGACAGAGAGACTGACAAGACTGGTCAAGCCTACTGACAAATACCCCTTCCTTTTGGTCCACGTGGGAACTAATGATACTGCAAGACACAGCATTCAGAACATCAAAAGGGATTACGAGGCACTTGGTAGGAAGCTGAAAGGAATGGATGTACAGGTAGTCATCTTGTCTATTCTGCCAGTTGAAGGGCATGGTCCAGGAAGGGAGAGGAAAATAGCAGATGTGAACAATTGGCTTCGCAGATGGTGCCGCCGAGAAGGATTTGGATTCTTCGATCATGGGCTGCGGTTCCATGAGGAGGGACTTCTTGCAACAGACGGGTTGCATCTCACGCCAGTTGGAAGAAATGTTTTTGCCAACAGTCTCAAGAACTTGATCAGGAGAGCTTTAAACTGAGTTCTGAGGGGAAGGGAGACAATATTAAGGAAGGCGAAAGGGATGGCGAAAATAGTCAAACTGACATAGAGGAAACAAGGCAAACAGTGCAAGGACCCAACAGTGGGAGGAAAAAAAACTTGCACAGGCAGCAAGTAAAAGGGAACCATGGTCTGCAATGTCTCTACACTAATGCACAGAGCATGGGAAATAAGCAAGATGAACTCGAACTCCTAGTACAACAAAGCAAATATGATATAATAGGCCTCACTGAAACCTGGTGGGATGAGTCTCATGATTGGAATGTGGAAATAGAGGGGTATAACCTTATTAAGAGAAATAGGCCAAACAGGAAAGGAGGAGGAATAGCACTATATGTCAGAGATATTTACACCAGTGAAGAGATCCTGGACAACAATCCTGGAAGCCAGGTGGAGAGCATCTGGATAAGAATCAAAGGGGAGAGAAACAACAAGGATGTTACGGTGGGAGTCTACTACAGACCCCCAAGTCAGACTGAGGAATTGGATGATATCTTTCTAGAACAGATGACCACACAATCAGAAAAGAGAGATGTAGTAGTGATGGGCGACTTCAACTATCCTGATATTTGTTGGAAGTCAAACTCAGCAAAACCCTCAAGGCCTAGCAAATTCCTCACTTGCCTGGAAGACAATTTCATGGTCCAAAAGGTGGAAGAGGCAACAAGGGGGTCAGCTATTTTAGATCTGATCCTAACCAACAAGGATGACTTGGTTAATGGGGTGCAAGTGGTGGGATCATTAGGTGGAAGTGACCATGTTCTCCTGGAGTTTGTAATACAGTGGAAAGGAGAAGCCAGGCATAGTCAGACACGCATCCTACACTTTAGGAGAGCGGATTTCAGTAAACTTAGAGAAATATTGAGGGCGATTCCATGGTCAGAAATACTAAAAGATAAAGGAGTTCAGGACGGATGGGAGTTTCTCAAAAGAGAGATACTGAAGGCACAATTTCAAACAGTTCCAGTGAGAAAGAAAAACGGGAAGTGTCTCAAGAAACCAGGATGGATGACTAAGGAACTTTCAACCAAACTAAGTTTGAAACGGAACATGTATAAGAAATGGAAAAAGGGGGAAATCACAAAAAAGGAATTCAAAGAAATAGCAGGCATGTGTAGGAGTAAAGTCAGAAAAGCTAAAGCGCAGAATGAACTCAGGCTTGCTAGAGAGGTTAAGAACAATAAAAAGGGCTTTTTTGGATATGTCCGCAGCAAAAGGAAGAAGAAGGAAACGGTAGGGCCACTGCGTGGAGAAGATGGCAAAATGCTAACAGAAGACAGAGAAAAGGCAGAATTACTCAACACCTTCTTTGCCTCAGTCTTCTCAGAAAAGGCAAAGGGTGCTCAACCTGAGGATAATGGAGCAGAGGACAGAATAGGGGAATTTCAGCACAGAATAAGTAAAGAGATAGTAGAGGAACACCTTATTAATCTAAATGAATTTAAGTCTCCGGGACCAGATGAACTCCATCCAAGGGTATTAAAAGAACTGGCAAATGTAATATCGGAGCCATTGGCAATAATCTTTGAAAACTCCTGCAAAACAGGAGAGATCCCAGCAGACTGGCGGAGGGCAAACGTTGTCCCCATCTTCAAAAAGGGGAAGAAAGAGGATCCCAATAATTATCGTCCAGTTAGTCTGACATCAGTACTAGGAAAGATTCTGGAGCAGATCATTAAACAGAGAGTCTGTGAACATCTAGAAGGCAATGCCATAATCACAAAAAGTCAACATGGGTTTCAGAGAAACAAGTCATGCCAGACAAACCTAATCTCTTTCTTTGATAAAATTACCAGCTTGGTAGATGAAGGGAATGCTGTGGATATAGTATATCTTGATTTCAGTAAGGCCTTTGACAAGGTTTCCCATGACATACTTGCAAACAAGCTTGTAAAATGTGGGCTAGACAAAGTAACTGTTAAATGGATCTGTAATTGGTTGACCGGCCGAACCCAAAGGGTGCTCAACAATGGCTCCTTTCCAACCTGGAGAAAAGTGACCAGTGGGGTCCCACAGGGCTCTGTCCTGGGCCCAGTGCTATTCAACATCTTTATCAATGACCTGGATGACAGAATTGGGAGCATACTTATCAAATTTGCAGATGACACCAAATTAGGAGGAATAGCTAATACCCCAGAGGACAGGATCAAGATTCAAAATGACCTGAATAGACTAGAAAGCTGGGCCAAAGCTAACAAAATGAAATTCAACACGGAGAAATGTAAGGTATTGCACTTAGGGTGGAAAAATAAAATGCACAGATATAGGATGGGGGACACCTGGCTGAATGAAACTACGTGTGAAAGGGATCTTGGAGTCCAAGTAGACCACAAGTTGAACATGAGTGAACAGTGTGATGCGGTAGCTAAAAAGGCCAATGCTATTTTAGGCTGCATCAATAGAAGTATAGTGTCTAGATCAAGAGAAGTAATAGTCCCACTGTATTCTGCTCTGGTCAGGCCCCACCTGGAATATTGTGTCCAGTTCTGGGCTCCACAATTCAGAAAGGACATTGAGAAACTGGAGCGTGTCCAAAGGAGGGCGACAAAAATGGTGAAGGGTCTGGAAACCATGCCCTATGAGGAACGACTTAGGGAGCTGGGGATGTTTAGCCTGGAGAAAAGAAGGTTAAGAGGTGATATGATAGCCCTGTTTAAATATTTGAAAGGATGTCATATTGAAGAGGGAGCAAGCTTGTTTTCTGCTGCTCCAGAGAACAGGACCAGGAACAATGGATGCAAGCTACAGGAAAAGAGATTCCACCTGAACATTAGGAGGAACTTCCTGACAGTAAGGGCTGTTCGACAGTGGAATGCACTCCCTCGGAGGGTGATAGAGTCTCCTTCCTTGGGGGTCTTTAAACAGAGGATGGATGGCCATCTGTCAGGGATGCTTTGATTTGGATTTCCTGCATGGCAGGGGGTTGGACTGGATGGCCCTAGTGGTCTCTTCCAACTCTACGATTCTATGATTCTATGATTCTATGATCTACACAGGAAGATAACATTCTGAGCAAAGAACTTTATTTTATATATAATTGTATGGAATTGTTTTTTTCTTCTTAATAAAGACTATTATTAAAAAATAAACAGGTTGTTGTTGTTGTTGTTATTTGTAGCCTGCTCTTTTCCCAGAACTGGCACCAATAGCAGCTCACAATATTAAATGAACAATGCAATTAAAGAAAAGCCCTGTTCAGCCCTGGCCATTAAGGTCAGCCTGGGGACGGAGCTGGGGCATCATGTCCACATGACGCATACCCCGACTCCACCCCTCAGAGTGCCATGATGCCATGTGCCACTACACATGGCGTTCGGCGAGATGGTGCTCGTCCAGCATTGTGTTCATATGATGCAGCCCTGAAGGAGTGCCACCAAGTTGCGGCAATGTGGTTATGGCACCCTTTCCAGGGCACAAAAAGGAGCCCCTTTTTGCAGCTCCGTTTTGCACCCTAGAAAGGCCATATCAAGGCCACAGTGTGCATGTGCCATGACCCTGATCTTGCTGAAACAGGGGAGGCTCCATGCCACCCTTTCGGGGCTGTCTGAACAGCCCCATAGAAATGTATCCACACAACTGTAAAAAACAAGCAAAATAAATATATTTTTCAAGTGTTCAGAAACCTGAAAGAGAAGAATCCTGGACTGATAATAATATTTGCAGTTCAATACTTTTTCTATGCCAAACTTGTGTGTGATTTTCTGTGCAGAAAACAATATACAGTGCGCCCGCACCATGCGCAGATGCATTTTATGCCACTTCCAGCTTACACGGAAGCTGTTCAGGGAGAACAACAATTGTGCATGTGTTACCCTGCCACATGCACACACTCCATTATTTCCTATGGGGCTCGAGCATAGGCAGATTTTCCCTTACACGGGGGGATCAGGAACGGATCCCCTGCATAAGGAGAGGGCCCACTGTATGTATCTAGAAATATTACTTGAATAATGACATTCTTCTGCACATAAAATGCTATAGCTGGAGGTTTCTTTTGTGCAAAACTGGCATGTAATTGATTTACAGGAAGTAGTGTTTTCTGCACAGAAAATGTTGTTTCCTGTGCAGAAAATGCTGTTGCTTGTGCATTTGTGGTATGTGAACTTTGAACAGAATAAGACCTTTATTACATATAGGGTTCAAAAATTTCATGTTTTATGAACATTCTCACACTGGGAAGAACATTGTTTAAATTACTCATTGTTTCCTTCAGGAAGAATCACATTCCTATCTAAAAAAGACTCTGTTGTTCTGTCACTGCAGTGATGGGTGGACACTAAGGCCCTTTACAGACCGGCAGTTCTCATGACGCACACCCAATTCTGCCTGGCATCGCACACCACTCCACATGGTGCACAGCATTATGACACAACTCTGGCGCTGCACCCAGATGATGCAGCACTGAAGGAGTGCCATATAGTTGCTCTCCTGCTGCTATGGCACCCTTGAAAGGCTGGATCAGGGCCACCATATGAGTCTGCCATGGCCTCGATCCAGCTACTAGGGTCCTGACCTGTATGCCAAACATATTCACTCTTTCTGAGTTATGGCCCTTCCCTGCAATAGCAGGAGATGTTTTAGGATTTCAGTTCATGGTCACATAAATAAATGTAGTGACTTCAAGGGATATTGACTGCTGTGCAAAATAGTTAATCCATGGTTTCTGACATTACTGTACCTTACTAAATATATTTGAAGCAGTGTGTACTGATGCTGGAAATAACTGGTATTATATTTTCTGTGGTCCTACACCATAACAGTTTTGGTTACTGTGTAAAAGAATTGGTTGCCTTGTCTAGGAGCTTAAATACTATAGAGTCTATAGAGATTCCCCTCTGGGACTTCCATTGGTAGGCTGGAAAAGCATAGGAGCTGATAGGGAAAGCTCAGTTAAAACCAGAATGGGAATATCAGCCCTACTGTTAGTCTCAATGTATGCCAGTTGAAAAGTCTTCTGAAGAAAGGTGACATCTGAGTTGTAGGCAAAAGACAAATTTCTTTATAAGTAACTGGTACCAATTTACTATGCAATCCTTATCACTATTAATGGCGAACAATCATAGATCTTCTGATGTGAGAGGAAAAAAACTAGATTTGATTATTCTGTTTTTAGTTCAAGGTTTAGTTTGTCTCCCCGACTATATCAAAATGAACAAAGTACATGGTGAGCCAGAAAAAAAAAATGAAATGAAAATAAAATAAATGTAGCCTTTTAAATTTGAATCAGTCAGTTAGAAATCCTGGTGGCAAAGTGACAATTATATGTTGCAACACTGTGTTCCTGGATTTTTAAGGGAAAGAATAGCTTACTGATGTTCTAAAAATGAACATTTGTTCTTCACAATGATCTTTTGTGTAAATCTCATATGATTAATTGTCTAAAATCAATTTACTGAGCAGACTATAGCTCTAATATTATATAGGATATATATAAAAACAAATATATCTATATTTCTAACATTAATCCACAATGTTTGATTAGATAGAGACTGATGTGAGATTTAAATTTCAAGTAGTCTGTGAATATGCATTTTGTTGGGGTATTAGTCATAAGAGCTTGCACACAATGAAATATGAAACTCATTTATGTATGTCATCCATAACTTTAATGCTTTTCCCTTGCATTTTCAAGCAATTCAATGGATGCCTTGAGGTTATGTTGTCCTTCTGGGAGGCTCAGAATTCTTCCTAACTTGTAATTGCCCACGGTTATAAAATATCACTGATAAAACAGAAAGCAACATTCATTTTAAAATAAAACATCAAATACAACAAATTTGTTTCTAAACAGGGATGAAGGAATAGCAGCCACCATCAGCTCTATTGCTGCCAATTTTTTCAAAGTTCTTCATTATTATTATTATTATTATTATTATTATTATACGTTATTTCTAAAGTGCTGTAACTATACACAGCGCTGTACAAAGTCAGTAAAATTAAGGAATATATAAAAGCCTGCCCGAGGCATACACTCTAAAAGTAATAACAATTAGATAGAGGAATAGATAAAATTACAATGTAGGAAGAAAAGACAAATTAAAAAACAGCAGATATAAAAGCATAATAGTCAGAATGTGATTTTTCTTTCAGGAGGTGGACTGTGTGTGCTGAAGTCTTCAAGGACTAGCACTGTGTCCCTTTATATTCAACCATATTTCTGGTGTTGAATTTTAATTGTCACTTTTTTTCTTTTGAGAGGCTTCTCTCCAATAGCTGCATGACAAAGAGGTAAAGCTGGGAAGTGCAATACAACATATTATAAGGGACACACAGTTCTCAAGCCTGGCTTTATGTGAATCTCACCACAGACTAACACTGCTACTAAACTACAGTACACTGGAATTGCACTTTAATCAAACCCACAATTCATTGAAGACTGGGGTATGTGGGGTAATGTTACAATCTACTCAAATTTTAGTTGGCAACTCCTCACCTTGTGCATATACTGTTCAATAAGGACATATAACTTTGTAGACATCTATAGATGGTAGAATATAAAGGCTAAGATTTATGACAATGTCTGCTAGTTTTCTGTCTTGTAATAAAAGATAAGTAAATGCTTCTTTAGATTTCAGGTCTGGGAAGAATGCCAGATATTCCTTTAAAAAATGCAAACAAAACTCTCAAAGAATAACCTCAGGTCACCCTGAAAGTTAGTATATTATAGACACCTGATGACAGGTAGTAGGGTGTATTCTAAAAGTGGGGCCTGAACTAGACTCTAGTATACAGAACAAAAAAAGAAATGACTGATTGGATTATCATTGCCCTGTGTGGGTGTTAAGAGAGAATAAAAAGCTATGTTAGAGCCACACAATTAGGCTGTGTAGGCCCACCTGTAACATGGGAAGAGAATAAAGTTGCCTTTCTGAAGAAAGTTCCTGATAAACCCTGACATGCCACCCTAAAATCCTGATTCTAGTAAAGCTAGCAGATATACAGTTATGTGTGATTACTGCAGTTAAGACTAGCTTAAGAATTGCCTAAGGCATTGATGGCAAATCTTTTAGGGACCAAGTGCCCAAACTAAAAGGCTTTCTAGCCCCAGATACTACTTGATGCTGGGGGTGGAACTTTGGGGGGGGGGAGACTTCCTCCCTCTGGAGGTGGGATTTCCACCTTACGGGGTGGGATTCCCGGGGTGGGACTTCTTCCCCCTGCCCTCCCGGGTCTTCAGCTGCCTCTCCTGAGAAGAGGAAGAATAGGTATGTGCCTGTTCCTCCTCTTCCCTGCCCCCTACATGTCCTAAAAAATGGCTTCACGTGCCATCTCTGTCATGCATGTCATAGGTTCACCACTACAGGCCTAAGATTTAATCTTAAAATGGCTGTGTTGCACAGAAGACCATTAGAGTTGTAAAATTCCTGAAACAGATGATATTGTTGTGGACAACTGATTAAGTGTAAAATAGCTTAGAATATGATAAGGGGCAAGATTATGAATATTTAAAAGCCTTTTATGAATGGTCTACATAATGGCTTAGCAGACATTATGAAAAACTATGTGATTAGGGAGAAGCTCATTATGATGATACAAAGAAAATGTTACATGTTAACTGGAACTCAATAGAGATATAATACCCCTATGTATGGCCTAATGTATTTGTTGAGATGGTTGTATGACTTAATATAAGATGATGTGCACAACATAGTGGAATAATGCTTTACATATAATGTTATGGAATATAGCTAAAATTAAGTGCCCAGACAATCCAATGTCTGTGATTCTCCCTGAAGGGAATGTATATGTATGCATATATCAATGAATACTTACAGTAAATAGCTTGAATTAGTCCAAAAGAACCTGTTCATTCCTATACAGATATCCTGGAACTCCAAGACTAGAAAATGTTTAAGTGGAGTGCTGGTGTTAATATGACCTGTATCCATTATCATAAGTTGGTTGATCAGAAGTTGATAAAGGTGACCCAGAAAGAATCTGGAATTAGCTGACAATTGGCAAAGACCTGCTTCACTGAACCAAATACAGATTTATATTATGGAATATAAAATAATTTGAGGCATCAAGATACCTCAAATATATGCTAATTCTTTAGGTCAGGTGAACAGATACAGTTATGAGTTCACTGGAACAACTTGATGAGAATCTGCCCAATTTGGTAATGGCTTTGTTAAGCAATATATTCCACAAAGGAAGTTGGCGAAATTGCTGAATGAGATAAGAATGTCAAGAGAAAATGTTACTTGGGAAGCTGGATGCTATCATATAGCCCCTGGGCAAAACTATCCAGAATTTTATGGAACAGATTCTGAAATAATTTGGCTTTAACAGTAACCTAAAAAGATAAATTATACAGTAGAATTCCTATTAACGTTATTAGCTAGATGTTTCAGTACAGGTGTTTCTGGTATGTAAATGTAGTCTGAATCTGCAATTAGTGGAGCTGGAAAAAAAATTCAGGGTACATGTATGATTCAGTGTACCATGTCCACCAAAACATTAATGGGGTAGGGGAGTATCAGTTTGTGGAATGCCACAGATGGAGAAAGGGTTTGAAACATAATTCCACAAGTGCCACAGCCCTTATCCAACCCAGAAACTACTTCATCTGCCATGATCAAAAATTAAATGAGATCATATCCTATACTCTCACCATTCCATTTAATTCATAGAAAATATAATACTATGGCTAGTAATGCTGTGCCTATTCACCACCACCACCTTTTCATAAGTGCATGTGTCCCTTGCATATGCAATGTGGGGAAATATGAGTGACACTTTTTTGGGAGGGGGAGAAATTAATTGAGGGGGGTTTATTTTATGCAAGATGCCAAAGGATTTTCTTCCTCTTGTATTTCCTGGAGCAAAATGCCCATTCTCATATCACTTTACCACGATATACCATAATTCCCAAGGACACTCTTGAGTGATGATTGTGGTTGAGAAGATGGACAAGAAAGCATCCTGGGAATGACATGATAAAGTATCAGTCTATGTGCATTCTTTCCTGCAGTGAGAACTGCTAGCCTTATTATTATTATTATTATTATTATTATTATTATTATTATTATTATTATTAACCTTTATTTATGAAGCGCTGTAAATTTACACAGCGCTGTACATACAATCTCTTTAATTAGACGGTTCCCTGCCCTCGGGCTTACAATCTAAAAAGATATGACACAAAAGGAGAAGGGAATGGTGGAGGGAAAGGGGATGAGGTCCAGCAGTTCCTCTCTACCTCCTAGGCCTGGACCAAAGCAGATGGACTGGAGGGAGGGCTTGGCTTCATAATGGATGGTTAATCTTCTTCCAGGGAAAATACATACTCTCAAGTAGGATAATACATATACAGTACATAGCAATACAGGAAATGGTTCGATAAACAGGCACCAAAAGAACATCAAATAGTAAGCGACAATTATACAATACCTGGGAAGGCTTCTCTGAACAGGATGTTTTTCAACTCCGTTTTGAAGCTGGTTAAAGAAGTCATGGCATTTGCTTGTGGGGGAAGAAGGTTCTAGGAGTGAGGGGCAGCAAGTGAAAAGGGGTGAATCCGGGATGGGGCAGAGGAAATCCTGGGCTGAGACAGCAGAACTTCTGATTGTTTCCAAGACACAGAAAAAATCCTGCAAGGTATATTCTGCTGCCACCAGGCCACCCTTTCCATAGAATATATAATTGGCTCTGGAGACTTCCAAACCTTAGAGGACATCCAGTCAAAGAAGGCACAGAGAAGAAGAAAAAACATTCCCATTGCTCCCTAACTTTCATACAAATCTTTTATTCAGTAGCAATGAGCCAAAAGACCAAAACTGTGCCAGATTTAAAGTAAAGCTTTATGAAATAATCAAAGGAGGTGGATTTATCACAGTGCAAAGGGGGGGGGGGGGAGAGAACAGTTGGAAAAGGTGTATGTTGCCATGTGCCTTCAAGTTCTGATTTATGGCAACCCATCATGGGATTTTCTTGGCAAGTTTTGTTCACAGAAGGTTTGCTTTTGCCTTCCTCTGAAATAGTGAACATACTCATAGTCACCCAGTGGATTTCCACGGCTGAGCAGGGATTCAACACACAAGTGTAGTCCAACACACAAGTGTAGACTCCTAGTCTACATTATACTGGCTCTGGAAAAGGTATATCACAATAAAGAAAAAAAAAAAAGAAATCTCTATCCCATATGTATTTAATAGGGGCCTCACGCATAATAGGATCCAGGACCAGTCTCATGTTAGACAGGTTCCAGATGCATATGACTCTGAGGAGAAAGACAAAACAGAGGAAAATGAAGACTTAATGGCCAAACTTTTATACCCCAAAGTAATCAAGCCATATGTCATTAGCCAGTTAACAACCTTAGTATTCATGATGACTCCATACTTTTCAACTGTACAAGAAATTCATTGCTCTAAGGCTGCGTCACACCAGTTCCTTGTAAACCCAAGTGAACCTGGTTGCATTAACTCTCAAGTGCTCAATTCTAGCCTTGAAAATGTTAACCAGCACAACCAGTCTAGAGCCCATATGATGCTGTGGTAGCTAATAGTTTTCATGTTACTGTAGTAGTGAATCTGCTCTGATTTTTAGTCTAACTTTTAATGGTACCATCCAAGATGTTGAATTTTATGTCCCAAACAGGCTCAGTACATTGGACAGCTCCTTTTAAATTCAGATTAAAACCTAGATCCAATTCACTGTCCATTAAAAATGGAAGCCACCGGCCACCACTGCATGAGGCCAATGCTCATAAAGAGTGGCAGCATTTCCCAGAAGTCTCAGGAACACAGAAGCTATCATTACTCACTGGCTTGTTTTTCTTCATGGTGACTGCATCATCTAAACAAGGACAGTTTGCAACATTTCTGAATAATTCCTTCTGCTTTCTCAATTTTAGGATCACTTTCTCCCCCCGCCCCCATGTCCCACAGAAAAATGTTAGAGAAAAGTCAGGCTGAAAGTTATCCAATATGGATATATGAACTTATTCAGTAAACCAGCATGACTCCACATTTACATAGCTCTACATTTGTTACAGAGATGCATTTCTACTAGATTCAAGTGACTAAAAATAATCATGCCAATTTTTCCTCCTCCTAATATGTACTTATCTCTAACCAAAGATGTCTTGGGTCTTTGTCACAGCTACAGAACTCACCAGACACCCCCATTTTTTTAATTTATTAAAAAAAAAACCGGTCCTGCCCTAAGCAAGGATCTGCTCTATCTCCAGGGATATCAGTAGTGATTTATATGTATGAAAACATAGAAAAGCCAAAAAGAAAAAAAAGAAATATAACAATAATCCAAGGACTGAGGAATTCCACACTAGGAAGTCTATAACTATGCAGAGGTATATAATATACACAGCTTGCATCCAGTAGCAGATGCCTCTGCACCTACAATTACACCATTGTGCCAATTTATTGGATTTGACAATACATATGAAATATGAGATTACCCACAGTTCTGAAACCACTGAGCACAAGAGAAAGAGTTATGTACACAGGAGAAACCCCACTGCTATGGATTTCCTTCCTTTCCTTTAAATCAAGTCATTCCTATCAACATTCTTCACAAGTTCTTGTTTATATATTTCCTCAACTTATTTTTATAGACTTTTTTTACTATGGTAAGGTCCATGCAAGAGACAAATGAGCTAAAGTAATGGTTCAGTTATACTGCAGAGTTTGTTTGCTGAGGGAAGAAAGCTCTCTGGCTGCTCTCTTTATTGATCAGCAGCTGAAAACTTAATGTACTTAATGTGTGCCTCAGAGAAATCATGTATCTGGAAAACAAAAGAATGAGGTGCAGCATCTGCTTTAATTCCTTAAGAAACACTAAAAATGAAGTCAGGGAATAGGGTTAGTTGTACATCCAAAGTGGCAAGTTAAGTTTCCTTTTGAAACAGACAGTAAGTCTTCAGTCCTTCTAGTGAAGGAATGGAGAAGATGTTACCCTTTAGATGTGCTTGAACTACAAGCGCCATCATTTCTGGCTCTTGATAATAGTGGCTGGGAGTCATAAGGAAATGGTGTCCAGCAACTCTTCAGGAATGCCTCCCTGTTTCCCACCTCTATCCTAGCACTTTTAAAAAGTTAGAAATGTGTTCACGGAGCACATTATTCAATATGGTTAACTCACAATGTGGATGAAAGGATCAAGAATGGTCAAGGAAAGCAGAGTGGGCCCAGACAAGTTTTGTCATGTAATTTTGTTCCTGGCTGAGAAAATCTCAGAGGTCTAAGAATTCCATTGTCATAACGCAAATAAGTTGTTATTTAGTAGCCTTTCAGGAGACCCAGATCAACTACCTATGGCCGACACCTCACTCTGTACTGTGTTAGAGATGTCACTAGATGGGGCAGCCATGTTAAATTTGCGTCTTAGAACTTTATTGCAACACGGGCTGCTGGCATAGGATGAAAACAGAATGGAAGGGGCCAGGAACGAGTGTGGAATGAGTGGGGGATGCATTTTACTGCATGCAAAGTCCCTCACTCGTTCCGTTCCCCCATCCATTCCCCATCTGTTCCAGAGGGGGCGATTTTTGAGAACTGTTCAAAACAGTTCTCAAAAATCTTCTCCTCTGAGTACGGATTGGGAACGGATGGGGAATGGAATGGAACGAGTGAGGGACTTCCGGTGTGCAGTAAAATGCATCCCCCACCTGTTCTCTTCCAGGCCCCTTTTGTCCCATTCTCGTCCTGTGCCTGGAGTCTGTGCGATAAAGTTTTTGGTCTTCCAATCATAGTAATACACAGAAACTATGTATAACCAAATATGTTGTCTTATCTGAAGATCACTGCCAAATTCAAACATTTTGAATAGTTGTCGTTGCTGTGGGCCTTCATGTCATTTCCTTGGTGACCCTAAGGCTTATGGCAACTCTTATGATGACACTTAGCCAAACCTATCTTTGGCGGGTTACAGACTGCCATTTAGGATGTGCTCTGCGCATCCTAGGGTTAGGAAGGGGCATGCTAGGGTTAGGAAGGCCCTGTTCCCGACACGCGCAGAGCGCGTCCTAAACGGCAGTGCTCATCCACATGGGCGCTGCCATTTTTACGTTGTGGATGCTGTGCATCCAGACGTGGCGCAGTGGAACTGACACCGCAAGTGTGCGCCTCGCACCTCGCGCCACCACTTCTGGGGACCAAAAAGGAGCGCCGTTTCGGCGCTCCTTTTTTTCTGCGGCCGGAAGCTTTGCGGTCTGGCCATTGGGGCTTCCCACTGCAGCTAATGGCGGCGGCGGGAGAACAGCCATTTGAGGGCAGTCTGTAACGCGCCATATAATTTTTTTGACAAGATTCTTCAGAAAGGGTTTGCCATTGTCATCCCCTGAGGCCGAGAAAGTGTGACTTGCCCAGGGTCACCCAGAAAGTTTCTATGGCTGAACAGAGATTTGGACCTGGGATATCCAGAATCATAGTTCATTGTTCAAACCACTACACCAGGCATCGGCAACCCCTGGCTCGCGGGCCATATGCGGCCCGCGGAGGCGGCAGGACCGGGCAGGCCCGGTCCTGCCGCCTCCTCCTCCTCCTCCTCCACTGGGCCTCCAAGCTCCCCTTGGCCCTTTAAATGCAATGGTGAGGAGGAGGACGAGGTCTGGCTTCATCCTCCTCCTCGCCGCCGCCCTTAAAGGGCCAAGGGCAGCTTGGAGGCCCAGAGGCCTCCAGGCTGCCCCCGGCCCTTCCTCCGAGGCGGCAGGGGCAAGGAGGATGAGGGCAAGCCTTGTCCTCCTCGCCCCGCTGCTCCTAAAGGGCCAGGCACAGCTTCAATGCCAAGAGGCCTCCAGGC